>NW_018127957.1:233447-238169 GCF_001952655.1 Monopterus albus
CTCGCCGGAACATTAGCCATCATGTGCTGATAGCAAACATTAACCAGGTAACGCTTACTCATATGTTTGTCTTGATAGAATGCTACGTTGACAGTTACTGTACGTATTGGCTTGACTCTATCACACGACATACACGCTATCCTAACACACACCCCTCAGTTTTTGATTCGTCTCAGTGGCTTGGCTTTTTGGACATTACTTACCCTGTTCCTCTACCGTGAGTTTTTGTGTGAGCACCTGTTCGTCCTGGTCCCCTCTGTTATAACTGCCCCTCCTTTGTTATCACTGCCCTTCGTTGTTGTAATTATTACGGACCCTGTTGTTGTTACGTTTGGCTTTGTCTTGCTTTTTCCCCATTAAACCTTTGTCTTGCACTAGCACCTGGGTCAGCTATCTTGTGTCCTACCCCCAGTCCTCCCTCACCCTCCTGGCGAGGGGGGCAAACCCTAACACAGATGCTGCTTTGAACTTTGAGCTGGTGAGAGCTCCTCCATGGCTGGCTGTCCGAAATGAATTCTCACAATTAAAAAAAAAAAAAAAACATTTCTTAGCAGGGCTAATATACAGACTGCAGTTTGAAAAGACAGGGTAGAGAAGTTGGAGGAACAACAGAAGGGCTGTCATGGAGTGTCATGAAGTGTAGAGTGTGAAAAATCTTAGTTAATGTACCTTTAAGGTTTGGTTAAGTTTATTCATCTAAAAGTACTTGATTAACATTCAGAAAGGAGTGTGGTCATTGTGGGGAAAAAAGTCAAGATGCTTGTTCATCCAAACACCCAGCCCAACTGCCTCCCTAAGACACTGTCATTACTTGTGCAACCCCAGAAAGAAGAAGAGTTTCTAACTAAGACAGCTTTAGAATGGGCATTTTATTTGATTTTTAACTTGGATATTTTTATATTCCAAGAGTTTGTGCTAAGCTAACATGCCCTTGTATGTCTGTTGAACTGATGAATAATTACTGGAAATGCAATATTGTTACACAGTTTCTTGGAAGAAGAGCTATATATTCAGGCTCTTCTTGTAATCACTTCATATTTTGCACAAACAGCCACAGCCTCTTTGACAAATCCACTGCCCCCTGTGTGAAACCATGTAATTGTCCATCTGCCTCGTGTTGTGTCCAGCCTCGTGACTCATGTTTCTCATGTTTACGCTGTGGTGGTACATCACCTAGTTGTGATGACGAGGACTTCACTGTAAGCCACAGCTGAACACCCTATATCCACCCTGCTGGCATAGCTTCAGTGTTTTCATTCCATATAAAAGGAGTCACACCACATTCCTGTTACAACTTTTCTGTGGTGCATAAAAATCTCCTCTCAAAACCGCAGAGCCATGTGTTTTGTATTTTCCCTCTGTTTGTTCCCATTTTCAGCATCTCTCTCAACTTTTTCTTCTGTTCTCTTTCTCTCTCTTTCTCACATACACACACTTTCACACAAAAACTCTGATTGCTCACTCTCTTCATGTTGATAGTCCCATTTAGACCTCATGAAAGCATTCCATTTAGGTGCATTTGAGGTTATGGTTGTCACTGACAACCGGCTGTCAGAGAGTGGCAGCCTCTATCAATGTTGGGGGTTTCCAGAGGAGTGTGCAACACAGAGTGGCTATTGATGGAGCCTGCTTTACAGACTCAGACCCACCAAAGCCAATAGTGTGTGACAAAGACAGTGAAGAGAGTTTGTAATTTGATTCTTTGACCGTGCGAGCTTAAATCATGAGGTTGTGGTATTCTGTGCTTTGTGGACATAAAAAATCACCCTATAGGATCATTCATGTGAATTTTGTTTAATGTACAGTTTAGTTTAATATGTATGTTGAGGGGGGTTAAGTTGTTACATTAGCAATGGAATTTGATTAGGAGGGGAAAAAAAGACAAAATGAAATCAAAATAATCTAATGAAAACAGTACTAACCTATAAAGTAGCATTTTAACAGTGTTTAAATCTGTGATTAGGAAAATGTGAATTCAACCATTCAACTGATGAGAAAGCTACATATTTAGCGCATTATTTTTGCAGGCTGACAGGATCTCAAGTGGAAGGTGTTTTGACTGAAGGAACCAGGGTGTAAATGAAGTTCCTTACCCATACAGTAGTTCCTGATACCAAAAGAGTTCCTCCTCTGGGGCGTAGATTTGATGATCAAGAAGCTGTTGGGCTGGAATGTGCAATATTGGATTCAGTCTTTGTTCAGACACCATGCTGCTGTGCCCACAGGTTTTCACTGTGGAAGTGTAGAAATGCACATTCAGTTCCGACACTTCTACATGCGTGTGTACGAGAGTTTCATGGCTTAGCAACGAACGATAGTTACGTCCTACGTGGAAGAGTATGCACATTGTAGAATTGTACAGTAAGCTGATTAAGCCACTATGTTTGGACTGAAAATATTAATGTGAAGTTTACTTCTATTTCGTCAGGAACTAGTCCAAACACAAAGGAACCATTTCAGGAACCTTATCTGTTTCAACCAGAAGAACCAGGAACTAAATTAAGTTTGTCAGTCATAGGTCCTAATGCTAAAAAAGTCCTTGTTGTGACAGTGGCACATTTTGATGACCCAGGATGTATTGGGGCAGAGTTTGCGGTGCTGATTTCTCATTGGTCAAATCCAAACCTTGCAGTTGTTAAAACGTGTATGTGAAAAACAATTATTCATAACAGGGACTAGTTTAGTCAGTGCAGCACCATAACGTCTGGAACTGTGTGGCCCCAAAAGGGTGACCGAGGACACAGTTCCTGAATCCTAACTATATCTCAGTGACATATGATTTACCATAGCCATGTCTTGCTACATTTAGTGTGCAAATATTAAACCAAATATGAATCTTAACCCTCCTGTTATGTTGTGGGTCCAATTGACCCAGTGTAAAGTTAAAATGTCTAAAAACAATAGTTTAAAGTATTTTATTGGTATGAAACTTCTGCTTGGCTTAATAGGTGTAATCAACATACAGTATAAAATCAAAATGGTTAATTTCACATATTTGCAACCTCCCCCTGCATGTTTATATTACATACTGTTTGGGTCAATTTGACCCTGAACAGCAGAGGTGTTTCGTTAATTTATCAACATCACTTCATAACAAGATTTTAAAATGTAAAATAAACTTAAAAAAAACCAATGGCATGTAAAAAATAATGCATTTTATATGTAGGTCTTTCCAATGTACATTAAAAAAAGTTTTAACATGCATTTTTTATGAAATACGAGTGCATTATCCTCATTGAACCATAATCTGTGAGAGGTAAAGAACACCATTGCACTAAATAGTGATTGAAATGGTTAGTAATGGTAAAATTAATCCAGGAACATCACTGCTGTTCCTGAGAAATGATCATAACAAGATATGGTTAAAAACATTGCCATTTAATTTAAAACAAACAAACAAAAATGTCATTGAGATGTACCTCAATGTTTTGTATAATTGTCCAGTATTGATTTTTCTCTTCAATAAAAATGCACTTTGCTAGTGTTTTACCAGCTAAATGATGTGTTCTTTGAGTCTGTATGTTTATATGTGACCACTTTTAGGCCAATAAAATGTCAAATAAATGAAAGTATTACCATGAATGTGAAGAAGGCTTTGAAACAGCGTTTACACTTATACAGTATAAAAATGGAATACATTATATACTTAAGTCCAAATAATTTTAGTTAGTTGTGTGGGTGCATTGGGAAGGCTCATGATTCGCTCCTGGCTATTTGCAGATGTACAATGTGTCAAGTAATGAAGTACTTTCCGTCTTTTCTATTACTTGGTTTTTTATTAACAAACAACACACGAACAGTAACGAAGCTCTCCTCCCCCTAGCTGACGTCTACTCCCAAAGATCCTCAATGATACATGCCATCCCTCTCTATTGCAAAATTCCTTGACACCTCCCCCTTTTCACTCTAACTTAACTATAACACTGAACACCCTCCTTCTGTTATTTTCTTCCTTTTACAATCTTTTTTTTCCTTCATACGCCCCATAATGACCTGCGGTAAAACTGTAACTCAGCATATTACGACATCTCATGCTGCATTGTTGTCTATTCCATATAAACCCCCCCTTATTTTCTAATAAGAACCAAAAGTGGTACATCATGTCTGAACAGCATACTGAAACACTCAAGTAACAACCAGATGCACTTAAACCTTCCTTTCTACAGATTCAACCTTTTTACCGGTTTGCACACTCTCCCAGCTCTTGCAATAGTCTGAGTTTGTGGGGTCTGCTTCTGTTGTTGATCAGGCATGCTCGGTGCATGTTCACATTTCTCCTCCAACCCTGGCTGAGTCTCCGGGTCTGTAGATTGATCTGCCTCAGACTCTCGTGGTAGAATCTGCAAATGTCTGCAGTTCCTCTGCTTCCGTCCACCTCCAGAGGGAGACTGGATCACATAGGCGCGGGGAGTGGCACTCTCCTGCACCGCAGCCGGCTCAGACCATTGCTTTTCTGAGTCGATTTTCACCAAAACGTTGTCACCTGGCCGCAGAGTGGATAGTTCATGTGCTTCGTGATGTCAGTTAAAGTAGAAGGCTTGTCTCACTTTGTTGGCCTCATTCTTGAGCCGCACAATAGACAGGTCCGGCCACTGTGGGACCAGGTTAGACTCAAGAGTGGGTAAAGTTGTTCGGATTCTCCTTCCCATCAAGAGTTCTGCTGGGCTCAGTCCCGTCGCCGTTGCGGGGGTGGCTCTGAAACTCATGAGAGCCAGCAATGTG
>NW_018127957.1:238755-244685 GCF_001952655.1 Monopterus albus
GGTGCTAGTTGTTGGACCCCTTGACAGTGTATCTGCCACCACGAGTGTTTTGCCTGGTGCGTATTCTGCTTTCACATTGTACCTCATGAGCCTAAGGAGCAGTCTCTGGCACCTCAGTGGCACTGTGTCCAAGTCTTTGCAGTTGATTAGAGGGACCAAGGATTTGTGGTCAGTTATCAGTTTGAATTGATCCATGCCACACAGATACTGACAAAAATGCTCACATGCCCAGACTCCGGCTAAACATTCTTTTTCTATCTGTGCGTAACGTGTTTCAGCATCTGTGATTGTTCTGGAGCAATAAGCGACAGGCTTCCATCCCTCCTCATGCTGCTGAAGGAGCACTCCTCCAAGGCCATAGCTGCTGGCATCGACTGATACTGTTGTTGGCCTGTTTGGGTCGTAATAGGCCAATACAGGTGTACTCATCAGGGCTCGTTTCAGAGCCTGGAATGCTTTCTTTTGTGGCTCATCCCAGACCCATGTTGTGCTGGCTTTGAGAAGATCGTTCAGGGGTGCTGCGACAGTCACCAGTTGTGGAATATATCTCCCTACATAGTCAATCATGCCCAGTGCCCGTTTTAGCTCTTTTATGTTGGTTGGGGCTGGCAGCTCTGCTACTGCTTTTACCTTTTCTGGGTCTGGCAAGCGACATTTGTCCTTGTTCAGCTTCAATCCTGCCCTCGCTGTTCTCTCCAGCACTTGTTCCAGCTGTTTATCAAGTTCTTACCCGCTGGATCCATGAACTATTGTGTCGTCCATGTACACCTCCACCCCTTCCAAGTCTGCCAGCAATTTGTGCATTTTTCTCTGGAATATTTCTGGTGCAATGCTGATGCCAAATGGCAGACGTTTAAAACAATACCTGCTGATGTTGTCAGTAGATTGCTTTCTCTATTCAGTGGGATTTGTCAGAAACTGCTGGATGCGTCTAGGGATGAGAAGATTTCGGCCCCTGCTAGCTTTGCCAGGACTTCATCTGTCATTGGTAGAATGTATCGTTCTCTTTTTATTTGATCATTCACCTTTTTCATATCCACACATCTACGCAGTTTTCCTTTTGAGTTAACCACAGGCACCATTGGGCTGCACCAGTCTGTAGACTGGGTTACTTTTTCAATCACACCTAAAGCCTCCATCCTAGTCAGTTCTTCCTTAACTTTGGGTAGGGGGGCCAGTGGCACCCTTCGAACTGTGGTCAGTGCGTATGGTTCCACGTTCTCTTTGAGGTGGATTTTGACGGGTTCAGTCTTCAGTGTGCCATGTTTCCCAAATGCTCCGCTGACCTGCTCCACTACACTCTTCTCACTAACCCTAAGGCTATTGCTGCTTTTCTGCTGAGTAGGTTGTTAACTGTGGGACCTCTGACTACATACACCTCCTCTACCTGCCGTTTTTTTTTGTAGTTAAAGGTCGTTGTGAAAAAACCCATACAATGTAGGTGTCCCGCTGGGCTAATGAGGGACTTCCGCTTTCTTTAAGTATTGTTTTTGCGTCAGCGCCCTGTAAGTGTCATGGCCTATTACTGTGGCGTCCGCCCCTGTATCTATTTTAAACAGGGTGGGCTTTCGGCCTATTTCTAGTGTCACTGTCCAGTTATATGGGTCACTCTCAGAATCTATAGACCCCAGGTAGAATGTGTCATCCTCTTGGGGTTTCTCTCTGACTTCGTTTATACTTTTTGAGTGGCACCTTTGTTCTCAATGTCCCTTTTTATGGCATCTCCTGCATACAGAATCTTGTGCGGGGCATGTTGACCTTATCTTGAGCATCTCGTATCACTCTTTTCGGCTTGATGGTGCGGACTGTGTTTTGCCTCCTTTTCTCTCCTCTCATACCTTTCTGGTTTATGTGGTCTCTGCGACGCTCTTCCTGGCTGCCATTTGTGGTGCCGCACCTCCTGAACACAGCACGAAGACTCCCCCTGCTGGTTAATTTGCAGCTCGACCTCCTCGGCTTGCCTGATCATGTGGACTGCTGTGTCTAATGTCAGTTCTTTAGAAAGATGTAGTCTTTTTGACAATTCTTTATCCCGTATGCCCACAACGAGTCTGTCCCTGATGTGCTCGCTTTTCTTCTCTCCGAACTCACACATTTCAGCCAGTTCATAAAATGCCCGGATGAAGTTCTTGACCTTTTCATCGGGTTTCTGTATACGCTGATGAAACTGGGCCCTCTCATGTATGACATTCTTTCGGGGAATAAAATAATTGTCAAACTGTTTCAAAACATGGTCAAAGTCCTTCTCAGAGTCAGCCAAGGGGAATGTAAACGACTTCATTACATTTTCCGCCTCGCTTCCCATTGCATAGACTAACGTGCTTACTTGGATTTCTCCATCCTCTTCCTTCAGCTCAATTGCTGTGCGGTAATGCAGGAATCTCTGCCGCCATGTTGGCCATTCTCCTGGCTTGTCGAAGCGGAAGTTTTGTGGTGGCTTGAAACTTGGCATTTTTTCTCCTATTCTTCTTCTCTTTTTATTTATTTATTTTTTTACTGTCATTTGGGCGTCGCATCTTGCGATCCCACTGCTGATGCCATGTCAAGTAATGAAGTACTCTCCATCTTTTTTATTACTTGGTTTTTTATTAAAATAACACACGAACAGTAACGAAGCTCTCCTCCCCCTAGCTGACATCTACTCCCAAAGATCCTCAATAATACATGACATCCCTCTCTATTGCATACTTCCTTGACACAATGTATCTCATCTATAGATTAATACATTAGAAAATACATGTTGACCATGCAGTAGGTCATTATGAATTATACAGTTGCATGAAAAAGTATGTGAACCTTTTGGAATTTTATGGTTTTCTGCATTAATTTGTCATAAAATGTGATGTGATCTTCATCTAAGTCAAGAGTATTAACAAATGTTTTTAATGTGCCTAAAATAATAGGCACAAATGGTACATAGTCTTATACTTGTATAGCGCCTTTCTATGCTTTTACAGCACACTCAAAGCGCTTTCACACATTATTCGGCCATTCACCCATTCGCACTCACAAGCACTCACACACCGGTGACATCACCGGGAGCAACTGGGGGTTTAGTGTTAAAGGCTCAATTCTATTATAAAGCCTCGTCCGGTTTTTTCAAACCAGGAACTCAGAGGGACGACTCAGACCACTTGAGTATATAAAAAATATAACCGTGCTGGTTTATTCAAAGAGTCACAGGCAAGAATTAACATTACGGGTCCAAAGATCTTCCAACCCCCAGGCTGCCCAAGCAGCCCGGAAACAGGAAAGACCCCGAACCAAGAATTGCTATACAATATTAATCATTTCTGGGCTAGCCCATACCACGCAGGGCGTCAAACCGTGACGTCACCCAATATGCCAGCTTGGCAGCTGAGCAGAGCAGTAGACCAAACATAGAAACAACAAGAAAATAATGTGTGTGGCTGTTGTTTTCGTGGTGTGTATCTAAAACAATTTGACATAACATTACACATTAAGACAAATATTATGGTCACTTTTACCGTCATAACATTTGTCCTTGACTGCAGCCTTTCTCTGCTTTAACTAACCTTGCATTTAACAGCCTGAGCAAGACATCCTGGCTACACTAACATCTTCTAATACAACAGATCTCTAATCAATATCTATCTAACTAAGAAATTACCTAACATGGACAATAGGATCAAAAGCTGTTGAATGTTGTACCTCTGTCCAGGGCGGAGCAGCCCAAGAATATAAAATGCATTGTAAAACGTGATTCCACAAGATCAAAAGAGTTCTGCTCTTTCATGTCTTTATTGAGAAGAACCATAAAAAACCTCATAGTGCTAGTGTTTTTCCACTAGTATGTGAACCCTTGAGTTAATGACCTCAAAAAAGCTAATTGGAGTCAGGTGTTAGCATACCTGGAGTCTTGTTAAGAATATTAGTTTGGGGGTGTGGACTAGAGCTACTTTGACAGATAAAAACTACTCAAACATTTGGAGTTTGTGCTGCACTAGAAGAATATGTTTATGTGAGCTATGCCTGGCCAAAAAGAGCTTTCAGAAGATCTACGATCAAGAATTGTTGAGTTACATAAATCTGGAAAGGTTACAAAGTGATTTTAAAGACTAAAAATTCACCAGTCTACAGTTAGGCAAACGATATACAGATGAAGACACTTTGTTCATCTATGTTCATGACTCTACAGTAAATAAAACACTGAACAAGCAGGGTGTCTATGGTAGGACACCACAACGGAAGCTGCTGCTTACTAAAAAGAACATTGCTGCACACCTGAAGTTTGTGGAAGAGCACATTGACACTCCACAGTGGTATGTTTTGTGGACTGATGAAACTAAGATTGAACTATTTGGAAAGAACATGCAGGTACTACATCTGGTGTAAAAAGGGCACTGCATATCATCATAAAAACATCATCCCAACATTAAAGTATGGTGGAGGAAACCTCGTGATTTGGGCCTGCTTCGCTGTATCAGGGCCTGCCCAGCTTGCAATCATGGAAGGGAAGATGAATTCCCAAGTGTATCAAAAAATGCTTCAGGATAATGTAAGGATGTCCATACATCAACTGAAACTCTGCAGAAGTTGAGTGATGCAACAGGACAATGACCCAAAACACCGGAGCAAGTCCACAACAGAATGACTAGTCAGAGTCCAGATCTCAACCCAATAGAGATGCTATGGAATGACTTGAAGAGAGCCATACACGGGAGACGTCTAAAGTATAAGACAGAGCTAAAGCAGTTCTGCAGGAATAATAGGCTGAAATTCCTCCTGAACGATGTGCAGGTCTGATCCACAGCTACAGGAAGCGCCTGGTTAAGGTTATTGCTGCCAAGGAAGGGGTCAACCAGTTATTAATTCCAAGGGTTCACTTACTTTTTCCACTACCATTTTGAATGATGAATGAGTGTCTTCAATAAAGACATGAATGATCAGATTTTTTGTGTTATTTTAGGCACATTATATTCATCGGTACGTTTGACTTAGATGAAGATCAGATCACATTTTATGACAAATTAATGCAGAAAACCATGAAATTTCAAAAGGTTCACTTACTTTTTCTCGCCACTGTAAATGCTATAATTCAAGGCTATATCCTACGAAGCCATAGGCTTCCTTATTAAACTACACTGAAATACCAGGGCTAACCTTCAAGGATTTACAAATAAGTATAGGTTTTTGCCATTGGAATTTTTTAAAAACACAGCTACACAGGCAGAATGTCAACTATTAAAACATTAAAAATGAGAAGGTGTCAGGTTTGGCGTGTACAGATGCCAAACAGAGGTTGTGGTGAACTCAATTAAATAACCAGACGAACCGAGGTAGCGACAAGTTCTTTACTAGTAGTAAACAAAACAACTAACACAAAGTCCAGGATATCAATCAGGTTGATAAGACAGTCCAGGGTCGGCGCTGGTAAACAGGTATAGCCAGGGGATCCAAACTCGAGGTCAAGGGGGACAAAATCAGAAGGTCGGTACACTGCAGGCGAACAGAATCTGGGAGGGCATAGACAAAACACGGTGGTCAAAAAACGGTAATCATAGGTCAGAAACAGTCAGGCAAGGTATAATTGCTGGAGAGTCAGAGCTGGGGTCTAGAACAATCTGGCAGCGTCCTGGTGGGAGGTCGTTGCCTAAATAGAAGTAAAAACCAGGTGCAAACAATAATTGGGATTTGGGTTTTTTTTTGTCTTTAATCCATAATCATCAAAACTGAAACAAATAAAGGCTTGAAATATTTCACTTTGTGTGTAGTGAACTAATATAACATACAAGTTTCACTTTTTGAAACAAATTATTGAAATAAATGGACTTTTCCTCGATATTCTAATTTTTTGGCACATACCTGTATGTGTGAATTCATTATGTTCTCGTTTCTATCGGTTTGTACATGTGTGTGTGTGTGTGTGTGTGTGTTCTTGAATGTTGCCTTTGTGCTTTTTATCGTGT
>NW_018127957.1:244871-270053 GCF_001952655.1 Monopterus albus
GCTACCATTGAAATTGTAGACTGATCATTTCTTTGTTAGTGGGCAAACTTACAAAATCAGCTGGGGTTCAAAAAATTTTTCCCTGACTATATAAATCACTGCCTTTAGAAATTATATTGTTGGGAATATCACCCCCACCACACACATACAAACACACAAACACCCTCCTCCTCCTTCACTGGAAACCTGTTCTGGAGGGAGTGACTTGATCCAGGCTGCTCCAATTATATGGAAGCAGCACTTATTCCACTTTATTCCAGGCTACAGTTAAGTGGTTTGAAGCCTTCAGAGACACAGGCTTGTATAAAGGCAGAGCAATAGGCAGAGAGACGGTACCAATGTGACATCTGAGCGGAAAGCTAAAGACAAAGGTAGAAATATCTACTACCAAGTAACGCGTTTGCAGTTACACGGAAGATGCTCCAAATTAAATCTATTGGGGGCTTTTTTCTCTGGAAATTCACGGCTTCATATAAATGATTCACGAGAGTCTGTTTCTATTTCTAAAGGAGTAATTGCGCACACCGTGAGTTTCAGCTGAGGTCGGCCACCAACCTATCTGCAGAAAGACGGTAGTAAAAGCTGGGACCAGAGCCTGGTGAAAATTCTAAAGTCACTTCATGTGGGGAGTTTGATAAGCGTTACTTACAACCTGCACTGGACCTCATCTGTCAAAAGGATCAACTGTTGCTGCAGCCGGAGCGAGCACAGAGACATTCTGCAAGTGCGTCTGGCTTTCATAATGGATGATTGACCGTCACTTGGTCCTGCATGCAGCCACGCAGCCTATGTAGTGCAATTAACATGGAAAAGAGACTGATACTGTTGTTGATGTCTCGGATACACCTTCATCTGTCCCGACGTGATGCCACATTGTTGCACTGAGGAGAATGATAATATCCCAAGCAGCTGCCTGCTCATTCATGCTGGTTGTGCATCTCTGTGTGTGAAACAATTCATTTCTATTCTTTCTTCTTTGTTCAAGGGCTTTGGGCATTTTAACTCATTGGCAAACGTCACAACTGACAAGCGTTTTGTTATTGTGACCTTGCCCGGTTTTGACATCTATTCAAAGGGAGATCATCATGCTGATGATGATGGAGAACAGCGGCATGGATGCGCATCAGGTTGATATTGATTCGGAATTTGAGCCTCACAGTCGGTCGCGGTCGTGCACTTGGCCACTACCGTGTCCAGAGGATTTCCCCGGGGGAGAAGATGCGACCCGGGGTCTGGCTCTGGCATCGGTCAAAGTGGAGCAGTACAACGTGCCCGCATGCCGAGGCGAGAGAAAAGGCCAAGTCCTCTCGGCGGAACGCATGGGGAAACCTGTCGTATGCAGACCTCATCACCCGTGCCATCGAGAGCGCTCCGGAGAAGAGACTCACCCTTTCCCAAATTTATGACTGGATGGTTCGCTTTGTTCCTTATTTCAAGGATAAAGGCGACAGCAACAGTTCAGCCGGATGGAAGGTAGGCCACATGAATGTATTTTCTGAGATCACATGGTGAAGGTTTTAGTGGCGAAGACAAACTACAGTGTGTTTAGCCTCAGTCTATGTCTGCAGCACAACTCGTTTTTTTGCATATTTTAAAGCCACATAATTGGCGCTTGCTTCCAGCAATTTATGCCAGTGGCGTGTTCCCATGTCACTCCACAGTAGTGTATGGAAAGGGGCGGAGGGCATGGTGAGGTTCACTGGGTTCATCGTATTTAGGGACTGCAGCCTCTATATACAGGAAAAACCACACGGAGCGAGATGTTTTCTTCACGTTTCCCATTGGAGAGGCAATTAATGTTTTGACGCATTCGCAGAGAGTGTAGTTTCAAACTATATTTTTCTCTTGGGTCATACAGGGGGAGAAAGTGTACCTACGGCTCGAGTTGTAGCTCCTCAGCTGGAGCGTCACCCATGCCGCCGTTTGAGTTCTCGGGATAAACCTTGGTGCCACCCCGCCCCCTGCTATCCATGCGCTCACGTTGAATTACGCACAGGCTGTGCGAAAGCAGGGCACAAGGCGAGGGATTTAAAGGACAATAACAAGAGATGATGACATGGGGGTGTCACAGCAAACAGAAGTAACTACAGATTATCCCTTAAATTCAAATTATTATGAGGTTAATCTAATAGATTGGTTGCTGTAATCTACTTAAATTTGTTGGGATTAATGGTCTTTTGTTTCCAAGCCCCAAAATGTAGTTTCCCCACATATTATTCTTTATGTTTGACAGTTTTTTCTTCCATGTGCCACTTTTTTGAATGTTTTAGCAAATTCAGTGGAAAATGAATACCTTAAATCAGCCCTGCTGCTTAGAATTTGAGTTCAGGGAGTACACACAGTGTTCCAGTGTCTCCTGGCATTAAATATTCTATTAAACACACCAAGTCAAGACTATCTTAACTGGGTTTTAAGTCATATTTAAACAAAAGTATATAAAATCTGAATACACCTTTTCAGAAAGGAAGAGTAAAATAAAAGAATATCTGTTTTGCTGTGTTTCCACTTGTCATATGCACTTTTGTCTGCACTGGGATTTTAACCAAATGGATACGAGGCTCAGCAATGGAATTTCTAAAACTGATCCACATCCTTAACTGCAACAGAGCAGTAATTCAACTATTCCCTTATTGTTAAATTTGACAACTGGCTTTAACATTTATTGTCATTGTTCCATCTGGACACTTTAAAAAAAAGGCCAGGAAACATGTTTAAAAGGGAGCTCCAGATGTGTAGTGTTTTATTTGTATGAAGTTGGGGGACTCACCAAAAACATGTAGAGAAAGAATGGTCAAAACTAAACCCGCACAGACACAGATTTCCAATTTGTCATCCTTTGTATGGGCTGACATCCTGAAATGCTAGATCTTACATTTCACATCATGCAACTCAACAACATTTTTTATTAGACCTTTCCTGTTAACAGTTTTCAAACCCAGCATGTATGGTGTTCAAGTTTGGCTTTCTGTTCAGTCTTTTAAAATCCAGTGTTCAAGATGAGGAAACTCTGATTACATCACTGTGACATCATCATTTTTATAGACAGATTAATCTCAATAAAATCATTTGATTTAGCTCTGAGCAAAGCAGCAACAACCCCTGTCCAATCTTTATAGTACAGTAGGGTTTTAAAATTGAATTTAAAGTGGGGCTTAATTTCCTGGGCCTTGTTTGTGCTGCCCAGGGATGCCCAGTTTGATGCTTGCTCCTGTTCCGGTTTTGTGTGGAGGTTTTGATAGGTTTGTCTGGCAAAGAAGCTGACTGGGTGGAGAGAGGCTCCAAGTCAAGGCGAAAAACAACTTGATTCAATCATAATAGTGTTCATCTAAAAAAAATCAGAGACAGAGAGAAAGGGAGACACAGACGAACACGTTGGACTGGACCGCACCAGTTGGCAGTGTTTTTAATGATTTTAATGAGATTTGAAGCACAGAGGTACAAAATCACATGAACGCACACACACACACACACACACACACACACACACACTTGTGTACCTGTATGTTTCTGCTTAGACTCAGTGTATGTGTGTGGGGGGTGGGGTGTATGGATGGATGGCTGGATGAGTGGGAAGGAAATAAGATCCAGTCAGTCTTGCTATTAAAAGCACTCTTTAAGAGCTGTTGTGTAATCCTGTCTGAGAGCTGCTGCTCAGTTCAGCCGCTGGGCTCTTTGTCTTCATCTGGGCCAGCGGCTTCTCCAGCTTCATAGTACCACACACACACAGATGTGCACTGCACACACTCATTGCTGAGGTGTCACTCATTTGTTTTACTGTCAAGCGCTAAGGCTACAGTGGTGGATTGGATTTCTTTCACACGTTCACGTGCCATCTTGTCTCCAGTGGTAGTGTAGGCATTTTTATGATTGTAGTCACGCACACACACACACACACACACACGCACACAAAGTGTTGCTTAAGCATCTGGCAGCAGGGTTACCATGATGATTATGTATGGATTTCTTTGACTGTGGTTCAGTAATTGCGGTCAAGTGTTTTGGCCATGTTTATTATTGCCTCTGAGGTGGGAGGCTGTGTTTGGTCATATGAAGTGAGTTCAGTTCTGTAGGTGGTCATGGTGGTGGTGATTGGGGGGTATGCATTCACACACACACACACACACACGTTATGTTCATTTCACAAGTGTCTCTGCGTGGGAATGGATGTGTGGAGCTGTGGCCTGTCTGCAGGCTGTACTGTGCACAGATTCAGCGCCAGGCAGGCAGGAGCTCACTGACTCTACCTGAAGGCTTCACAAAGCAGCATGTTAAAGACACAGTGTGGGCGTATGATTGTTGTAATCAGACTGTGATATAATGAGCATACAGCAAACAAGCAGTAATGCCCATGAGGATCAATTAGAAATTGAGAAAAGCATTAAATCCTGTTTTTTGTCTTCCACTTATGAGAATGTTACACTATTTGTCACATGGTGAGAGTTTGTTTAGGTGTCCAACACCTGAGAGATGGCCGCAAATGTTTGTGAGCAGCTATAGAACGTCTCCTGAATACTCCTCTCTGGGAAGCATTTGGATCAGTCTGAAGCTGCGTGTCCACACAGACCTCTGTTAAAACAGGTACATAATACTCACACAGATTTATAACGGTATAGTAGACTTCTCCTTGTCAGGTTTGAGGTGTTTTATGGTCTTGAGTTTATTTCAAATAAAATTATTAGGAAATGTCTTTCTTTGTCTCTGACTTTGCTAACTGTTTGCATCCATTCTATCGTATATTGACAGTACATGCACACTGCCCAGTGAGAAGAGGGAAAAAGACCGATGCTGTGCCCAAAACCACTGTCACTTATTCACAATTCCATTTATAACAGACACTCAATAGTGAGTGGCAAATTGAGTCTACATACACTTATAAATCATTATGGTTTGGCATCCTTACCTACAGCTGCAGAGGTGCATGACTGTAAGTTTTGCATTTATTAAATACAATTCATTGCATTGTGGAGCTGGAAGCAAAAAGTCCTGCTATGGAGTTGTTTCATGTTACTATATAAGGAATAAAGATCACAATTTGACACTCAAATAAATGACAAAGTAAATACAATACACTTTATAAGGAGTGATATTCTGTGTAGCCAGTGCAGTTAATTAGCCTGGTTGTCAGTAACAGACGAAAGGAAGAAAAGAATTTAGCTTCAGGTACAATATGAGTCAAGTTAGGCTCAGTTTTAGGTCTGTGTAGAACTGTATAAGACAAAAGATAATGTCCTGCACAGTGCCAAGGGGCGGATTTATTAAAAACCTGTTTTTTCAATCAGCTTTTTTTTCAGTTATTATGAGAGATTGTCTGTATTTTTGTGTTTTGTCTGTGTTCTTCTCCCTGGTTTGAAGTGAGTGATGCTCTGCTGGAAAGAGGTGATGTCAAATAATGCCTAAACCTAAAACTTTTAACATTTAATTATTCAAATTTCAACTCTAAACTGCCCGTAGGAGTGAGTGTGGGTGTGTGTGGTTGTCTGTCTCCAAGTGTCAGCCCTGTGATAGACTAGTGGCCTGTCCAGGATGTACGCCACCTCTGGCCCAGTGTCAGCTGGGATTGGCTTCAGCCCCCCCGTGACCCTCGTTAGGATAAGCAGTATTGATAATGGATGGCTGGATTATTCAAATTTCTTCCTTTGCTATGTTTCAGGGACTTCAACTAAACCTCCAATAACAGTTTAAGATGATCATCTATCACCTAACTGCTGTTATTATTGTTGACATTTTTACTCACCCAAAATTTCTCAAAAGAAGACACAGTAAATACAAATAATGCTTTTTGGGTGGTGAAAATCAATTTTATAAGGTCAGATTTATGTGAGCCCTAAAACTAGTCACACTAACTTTAGGTGGATTTACCTTCTTCTATATCCCTGATAACTGAGAGTAAATGTGATTCTTTACTTCTAATATGCTTCTACTCTGCTTGTGATGTATCACAATGCACTTCACGAAAAGTATTACTGCCCACACTGATGGCCATCACCTTGTTTTGCTGAGATTCCACTTGCTGGAGATGGAAAAGGAGAATAAGGCACGCAACGCAGAAAAAACAAAGAGAAAGTAAGGAGGCAAGGAGACATTTTGAAGAACAAGGTATTATTTGTCCTGCCAATACAACATTTCATAAAATGGATTCAGAATTGAGTGGGAGAGAGAGAGAGAGAAAAGATAGAGCAAGTGTGAGAGTGGTGGCGATGGCCCCTGCTGCTGAGCACATTGATAGCAGCCTTAATGCCTGTGATGCTCCAGGGCCAGCCGAGACAGAGGGGAATTGGTTGGAGATGGTGGAACAGACTTAGAGGGTTCCCTGTGCCAGCCATGCTGGCGCTGGCTCAACAGAGAGCCCTCTGCGCTGCTACACAGTTATTGTTATTATCACAAAGGCGCAGCAGAAGGAGAGGCAGTTCTTGAGTTGGCGGGCTTGGCGCTGGGTTAACTGGGGGCGGGGAGTGGGAAGAGGAATTTGGAAGGCAAAGGGGGTTGGTTGTTGAATCTGACACTATGGTAAAACTCATCTGATCAGTCCTGTGAATGGAGAGAAAACAGTTGGGAAGAGTCGTTGAGGGCTTGAATGGAAAAGAGGCCATGTGGAGATGGACAGATTTTGATCTGAGAAGATCAGTTGCCTCATCAATAGATGCTGAGCTACAAAAAGCATTTAAGTGGAATGCAAGCAGATATGACTTCAGTCTGGAGAAGAGCTGGGATGTAAACAAGGAATGCACCAGCAGAAGAGGCGGGGTGCTGACTGCCTAATGACTCATAGTGGTTGGAATACAACATAATATTCTAACCCTCAGCCCTCATACTTCAGTCAGTTGGGATAAAGCAGCTGGAATAAAATGCTGAGAAATGCTCCATAGACGGAAATTCCAGAGAGAAAATCGAGTCCAGAAGCACAACAGCCAGTAAGGCAGGCGGATCTTAGGAATGGTGCCTGGTGGTGTGATGTAAAATGACAGTCAAACACACATTCTCTCCATATTGCCTTCCAGATATCAGGGCTTCAAAATGCTCTGGTGTCTGCCTCGGACAGTGAGCAGAGCACCAGTCAACAAACATTCAGTCCTCTGAACTCATTGTCAGACTGTGACTCAGAAACAGGTCAGCACAAAGTGTCCTTACGCTGCCGACAAGGCCTTAAAGGACCATACTAACATTTTTGCTCATGTTCTGCAAATCACTTGTATAATTTTTGCTAATTTCCCAAAAATCACACACACTTTACATCACAGCCAACCAGCAAACTTTGTATTTAAGGAATTTGTGTGTATTCTGTCTGCTGCTCCAGGCAGCTCTTGGTGTCCATTCATTTCTGTTATATGAAAATTTATTAGCAGACTTAAAACGTACTTAAAGAGCCCATGGCATTCTCACTTTCAGCCAGTTAATGTTTACTCTTCTGTACCTCTAGATTAGATTTGCACCCATCATAACTCCAAATAGTCTGTAATTATTTCAGAAAGATAAAACCTGAGAGCCTCCTCCTGCTGCCGGTGTTTTGCTGAAATCTGTTTCCCCATTGAGACGTGTTTTCCCTAACCTGCATCCTAACATTATCCCCACCACAACCACTCAGGGGGGCACTACATGAAGTCGAGTTTTGAACAGGGGAAACATCTCAATGGGGGAACACTTTTTGACACAAGACCGATCAGGAGGCCAGGACAATGCATAAACAAAAAACACTAACAAATTAGCTACGTTTATGACAATGACAATATCTCAAATCCTATCTGACATGTTCAAGCCAGAATATGAAAGTGGACAGCACGACGAACCGCAGTGGCATTATTAATTTGAATTTCTCCTCCACAGATAGGTAAACAACGGCATATGTATCGATGAAAAGAGATGTATAACACTTTAAACAAAGCGGGTAATTGAGAAACCCCATATTTTAACTGGCATAATGCAGACATAGTAACTTCTCCAGCCTTACAACAATTCGATCTAATGTTACAGAAAGAAGGCATTAACAGACACTCAACGTGTGTTTTTTTTAAACTTACCGTTAAGTCCCACCAAGTGGTGAAAACATCACTCCCTTTCAAGTAGCTCCAAGGTTGGTAAATCTAACCGGTGGTCACTGCGTCTTCCTCCACAAGACCACATATAGTCCAAAAATAGTATGATTAGTCCCAACAGGTAGTGTAGCATTGACAACAACATCATGGGTTGTTAATCCGCTCGTTAACCAGCAACATATCACATGCTGCAGACACCCTGGCCTCAAGCAGTCAAAACAAACAGGTACTGAGCTCCGAATAGAAGTCAGGCAAGCTCACATGAATGTGCAACTGCCTGGAGATTATGACTATTCAAGGAAATCCTTAAACTATTGCTTAATAGTTTATTATATTAGAAAAAAGTCTTGTGAGCACGAGTTTGCGAGGCATGTATAAACCGAGTTGCTTCTGCATAGAAGTACTAGGACATACTTACACCTCATTTTTTTTAGCTTTAGGTCACGTCTAAGATGAGAATTCACTGTTGTAGATAAGTCAGAAAACAAAGAAAAGCAAGTTATGTAGTGGATTACAGTAACTTCTCGAGTAATATTTAACTTTATAAACTATTCAAAGTGTGATATCAAACTGCATGTATTCTGCATTGTTGCACTGAGATTACGAACTAGGACTCTAAAGACTTAAGTAAAAAACACATTCACATGACCTCATTTGTCCATTTTCACACACTGACAGCATATTACGATTAAGATTGTCACTGACCATTGTTGCATATGCTATACATTTTCTTGTGTGTATTCTTCCTGCCTTCCAGACAGTCATTGGTTTCCTTTCAACTCTGTGCAGTTTGAAAATCAATCGCATATACTTTACATACACAACCGCCATTTTGCAAACCTTGCTTTTGTGTTTTAAACGTTCACGTTTTGTCAGCTGTTTCAGGCAGTCATTGGATCTAGAAATTTACTTGAGTTACTGTAAGTAATCAACACAGTGGAACTCAAGCATGCCTTAATGTTTGTCATGTTACATTCCTGTTATGACTTCATGCCTTAGAGATATTTTCGGTCAACCTGTGCATACATTGCATTACCAGTTATTCAGTAGTGTAGCAGTGACGAAACTGAATGCAGATTAGGGCTGTTACTTGAGAATTAGCATGGAATTTGAATTAGTTAATCTATGACACCGAGATAGACTAACTCTAACTCATGTAAGAGGTGACATCAGATATGTTATTGTGGTTTCAGTAAAGCACATATGTACAGATTTTACATCTTTGGTGTCGAATCCAAAATGCTTATAAATGTAACTTTTCAGATGGTTTTGTGGCATGATTATCTGTTGATTTGTCTGCCAAGAAAGAACACAGTGGCCTATTTTACTGGGTCAGCAGGTCAGTAGCAGATCAGAGCCCCTCAGTCAAGACATGGCCAGTTGCACTTAATGATGGAGATGGCAAATCCTCAATTCAAACATTTGGATATTTATTTTCTTTTCCCCCACATTCAAACAGTAGTTTGAATTTAACTTGGTGTTCACTGATTATGTGACATGTTTAGCAAGTGTGCTTGGTAATTTTGTTTCCAGTCGGGTACAAATGAAAAAAAGGCACTTGGATCAATAAAGAACATTCATGCAAATTTCTTAAACACAGCATGGTTTGCAGAATGGCAGCTTGTTATTCAGAGTACATGTGATTGATTGAGTTCATATGGTAATTAGTGGAAAAGAAAGGCTGTCTGGAGCAAAGACAACATGCATCCAGACTTTTTAAAATGCAACAACATGGTTTGTGAAGAATCTAATGTAAAGCATGTGTGATTGATAGATTTTTATTCACTGTACAGAAACAAACTACAATAATTGTTGCTTGGAAAGTAAAACACTGCCTACTGTGTATATGAAAATGGTATTATGTATACTATACTGTTAAATGTTAAGGATACAAAGCCTGTACACACTATAGGTAAAATGATACTCTGAAAGCTAAGAGAAGGCTGTTGTAAATCACATGAGAGCAACATAAACAGACACAAAAAATGTTTGATTTCACACTTTTCAAACTTTAAAGTTATATACCACAAAGGGAGTTGCTTGTGAAATACAGCCATCCTAACAATCCCAACCAGCAATAACCTGATTATAATCCCATATTAGAAAAATGTTCTAATGTAATCATGCATCTAAAATGCCACTAAATTTTATGTGATTAATGACACAGTTGCTTCATAAAGTATTTAACCCCCAAACTTTCTGCATATTGTACCATGCACGAATTTCAATAAATCATCAAGCACTCACCCTGTGTTTATAATGGACTTTTGATGCCTTATGATGCCAAATGAGCACCACTTCATGTAATCTGCTGCTGTTCTTTTTATTGCACATTGGATTAGTTTTGAGTTCCTGCACACCCTAAAAGATGTTTGATAGAGGTTTGTATGGATCTGAAGATTTTCTCTCGCTCTCTTTCTCTCTCTGTGTGTGTGCATCTGTTCTTGTTGTTGGGCCTGATGGGAGTCCACATCCGGGGGGTACAGCTCTAGTTAATAATTCAGATGAGGCTCATTATCAAAGCAGCACAGATCTCTCTCTGATTCCACCTTAATTGCAGGCAGGATGTGCCTCTCAGACACTCTCAAAGTCACTCCCCCTCCTGTCTGCAGCTGCAAATGACTACCACACACACACACACACACACACACACACACACACACACACAGAGCTCCACTGGTTGTGTTTCAGACCTCACCTCAGAGCTGCAGGTCCTGTCTGTGAGATCAGGTCTTTGTGACAGTGGGTGAACTCACATTTGGAAACGAGTAGATATATTGCACTCAGAGCTCATGACTACCACAAAGTACTGACACTGAGGCCAGGCATGTTCTTCTATTATGAGACAGTTACATTTTTAATCAGATCTTCATGAGAGCTTTCTCCTGTTGGAGGGCTCAGCAAACTAAGATTGATGGCAGGTAATCAGTTAGAGGACAGCAGCTCTGTGATTAATGCTTCTAGAGAGGGAAGCTCTGTGCCATGCTGCACGATCTGGATCATGGCTTGTCAGCCCCAGATGTAAAGGTGAAGTGTGGAGGATATGTGAGAATCAAACAACTGCCGCTGCTTAAAAAGTTGCATCACACATATACAGAAGAATTTAAACAATAGCCCAGTATTTGATAGTGAAGTTACTTTTCAAAGATTTCCCAGAGGTGATTGTAACAGACGGCAGAATTAAATTCAGTCTTACAGAACAAATTTACAATGCCTAGCGTGGATGGGACAATCTCCTCTGCAGATGGAGTATGAAGTATGTATTAAGATTTTTCTTGCAGAGGTACAATCTTTCTGAATAAAAATGTATACTGTGCCCAGCCTACTGCTAAGAACATTTCTTTTGTTGCTTGTATGTTTAGAAGCTGTAGCAACAATTAGCATTAGCCTGCTGCAAGTCAAATTTGGATATCTGCTTGGAAAGGGTATTCTTGCTCTTTGAATTGATCCAGTGATCTTTTTTCCACTGTGACGCTTCAAACTAGGGCTTTTGTGCTAGACAAAGTTACAGGACGAATACAATTCCTGAATATGGACATGTAACTCACTGCACCTGGCGTTTGTAAATCTCTCACATCTCTGACATAGTTTAAATGAGAAGAAGGAAATCAATGGCCCTGCAACCCACTGAGGTGAGGAAAACACCAGATACAGCCAAGGTTAGAGCTTTCATGGTGAAAAATGCACAGTATGCACTCATTGGGCCTTGTCCATGACCCACTGAATTAAAGAAATCATTTTTAAGTTGGATGAACAAGTGACAGTGGAGAACTTGTTGCATTTACCAGTTACCTCAATGTGATATATTTTGAGAATGGTTCGAGCCAGTCTCATGGTCAGACAGGTTGCCTTTAAGAGAGGACAGGTGTTCATCACATGAATTCTCAGAATGAATTTGTTGAAGCCATACCAGCAGCTCAGTAGCATACTTTTACACAGCTATATTGAGCAAAATACTAATGGGAACATGCTAACATACAATTACAGTGCAAGCAAGTTGATGCTAGGCAGCTATAATGTTTGCTATTTACTGTTTTCACTCTTTTACTTTAACATGTTAGCATGGCAATATTTGCCTATTAACTTTAAACACAAAGTGTTTATAATGCAGGTAATTAACCAAAGTAACAGTGCCTTGTGGAACATTTTTTTGTGATTCAAAAATGTGACAATATGCGTCGTGAAACAGAAAAATGGATCCCAATAACAAGTCAAGACTCCCGTGTAATTTATTTATGTTACCAAGAGGTAGCAATAGGCCAGAGGTGTTTTCTTGACTCACCTGTCGTTGACCTTGATGTTCACTAGGCTTAGCTACATTAGCCATTAGCCACACTCTAATTTCATTACCCTCTAATCTACAAAATAAGGGAAATGTTTGAATAAAAACCATATTTTTTAATAAAAACCTTTTGTGAATTTACATACCTAAGAAAAAATGAATAACTGTGACACTATTTTTCATTTTGACTGTGTTATTATTAGTGTATTGAACCGTAAGCCCTGTAGCATGTATTGACCTGCATCAGGAGCTGGTTGTATCACTACGATAGTAATAGTTCTTGAGACCTTTCAGTCCAAGCCATAGTAGTCATCTTAAAATGATTGTCTTCCCACAATTTCACAGCTTTAGCAAGATGTTTTTGGTATCTTTACTTCTGTCATAAAATGTCCCTGAGATGATGCAACATTAACTGGTGTATTAATGTCCTAACAGTTTCAGGTGCCCTAATATCACTACTGACACTGTTCAACTATCCCATGATTTCCAACAGGAAGTCTTAAAGCTAGGTGGTAAGACATTTCTTCTTTTAACTTTTGAGTGACTTTTTAGGAATGAAACTTTCACAGAATTGGAACAGAACAAGAAGACCAAGGGGCCTTATTTAGCAAGTTGTTAACGCTAATGATGAAAATTGACAAACTCACACCTAGTCAAGTACAGATTGCATTTATCATGCAGAAATAAAACAATTTATGTTTCATAACACTTGGATTGGAATAAGGACATTTTTTGCATGAGGCCCACAGACTCAGTAATTTCAGTAAAGCTAAAAAAAAATCTCTACAGAGTGGCATTTGTGATAAGAAATTGAGGGGAAAGTATTAGACAGAGGTAGAATTGAAAAAATAGATTTGTACAGTGAACAGTGTTGAAAAGGTTACAGTTTTTGAGTGATATGAATGGATGAACAACAAAGCATAATAGTATAACGCTTCGCTCCATCATGTTACAGAACTATCAGTCACCTTTAATGTGTATTGCTCTCGGTGTAGTTCAGGTGATGTTCAGCATCAGTCAAGTCACATTCACTTGCTGGCAATTGAATCTATTTTCATTAAGGATGTCTGTAATTGCACTTTGATCATAGTTGATAAAAGCCATTAATGTCATAAGAGCACCTCATTTGTGTTTTATTTGCTCATTGTCTTTATAAAAAGTCGGCTAAAGCCGTTGCTGCACTCAGGAGGGCATCTGGTAACGATGTCAAGGCAAGCATAGGCTCGGAAAAAGAACAACATGCCTGCTCTCTACTGTGGGCATAAAGAAGGGTCAGGGAAGAATATTTTAATTTATGAATATTCATCAGTCTAACGACAAATTTGAACAGGCTACAATAAAAGTCTTTCAAGCTGGAGCTAAGTAGAAATAATGCACACTATATTCATTTTAGACATTATTAATCACATATCATTAAACTGCTTTAAATTACAGCTAAACAGATTTATATTATGTAGATTGTACCAATTGTTGGTGCTTAGGTGTGTTTATGTGTGTGTGCATCTGTGTGATGGTTTGCTGTGGGCGGTCCAGAAGGCAGACAGGGGTTAGCCCTATAAGACGGCCTCTCAGTGGATTTCTGTGTCAGTCTGATGAAAATAGGTCAGGATTCAGAGCTCGGCATTTAACATTCTGCACATGTGATGGCTGAGGCCGCGCCTGACGATTCCCAGCCTCAAATGAACTACAGACTCTTTCTGTCTCTGTCTTCCTACCTCCTCATTCCTCTGTTATCTAAACCCTGTCCTGTCGTCCTCTGTCTCTCTGCTGTGGCTTCCATCCCTTCAAGCTCACATTAACAGATTCAAACCTGTGGCCGTAGATGAATGTGTGCCTCCACACAAATTGCACTTAAAATCACAATAGTGTTCGTCTGGTAGACTTTATTTGATTTAGATGTACTTTTGAGAATTGTAGTGCTGCTTTCAAGAGAGAAAATAGATGTGCTGGAAAGTTTTACGAGGATAATATTTCAAACGTGGCCGGCGGTGACCTAGCTTAGCACAAGGTCCATAGTATGTTTGGCCACCAATAGAGGGGCCTGATTTATTATTCTCCTACAGAGCAGGCCCTCATCTCTCATTACTGCCATGCTTTAAAAATGACTCTCTTAAAGGTGAGTTCACTTACTTTACAGTTGAGTCATAGCGACCACCTCTGGCATAGAGAAAATTGGCTGTACACAAAATGAGTAAATAGAAAGGTAACAGCAAGAAGAGATAAGTAAAAAGACTGCTGCGAGGTCAATTCTGGTAAGTGAAATTTCTGATAAGGTTGATTTGTGTCCAATTAGATTACCTAGACAGAAAAAAGCTTATTTTAGCGCTTTAGAAACACGTCGTCTTGCCTGGGAAGGACCGACTCTTCTAGGTGGCTATTATCCAACAGCTAATTTGGCAAAACAGCTAATGTAATTGTAAAAACATGACTTGTAGCTGTCTACAGTAGTTAATAATACCTGAGGATGGAGATACAGACCGTGCTTCCAATACTAGAGCAAAAATATCAAAAAGATATATCCCTTACATTAAAATGTACTATGCCTATAAATGTAGCCTGAAGGATTGTGGTTACTACTGCTGTGAGCCACATTTTTACACATGTACTGTAGCCTACACATTTTGTACATATGAAAAATCATAATCTAATTATGGGCAGGTTGCCAAGAAATTTCCTGAGCCGTAGCACGAATACTTTTTCTTGTACCAATCATTTTGTGCCATCCCACTGTAATGAATGAAAAGGGGCTCAAAACAACAGTTGGGAATAGGACCAACACTTTTTAAAGGCTAAAGATGTTGTATTTATTTAAAAATCTAAAGCCCTAAATTTAACTGAATTTACACAACCAAATAAATAATGGTCGTAATGCAGATTTATTCTGGGAAGGCCACATTAGTGCCGGGTCTGCCAGGGCACCTAGACAGGTAATCCAGCCATGCTAATAACCTACACCAACAAACTGAATCATTTCTGTTTATTTGTAAAGACCAAGTCTTGTGCAAGTAACCAGTCAAAGTCTTTGCCACTGTTACTGGAGCATATGAAGTTAAGTGTTGGCACATTCCAACATATCTGTGATGTTTAGTTCCTGCAAAACCTTATTTGTCCAGTATCTTTTTCCTCCTTTGTCATCCTCTGCCTTGTGAAGTGTTAGACTGTGTCTCTCTAACTGATTTATTGGCCCTCTGAAAGTCTGACTTCATCAAATCCTTGATACCGCTAGTCATATATACTGCCTTTGATGAGTGCCACCAAAGTCGATGTGTGGATTTAATGGCGGCATTAATCTGCCTGTTTAATGGTGTTGTTGAGTGGAAGGTGGTCACCGCAAGACGCAGCACTAAAATATGAGTTATAGGCCCAGCCGGCGAACGATGAAAGGGCAAAATGCAAAGCAGTTGAGATGTGGAGGAGAGTGGTGGAATTAAACAAGGTCTTTCTGTACGCTGTACCTGAGAGGGGGCAGATAGAGACTGAGCTAGTTACTGAACATGCTGTGAAATAAAACCATTTCAGACACCACTGTAAAAGTTTGCAGCCTGCTTGTCCCTGGACGCAAGGTGTTGCTAAACACATGCCTGAGGTGATATTTTATTTGTTATCACAGTTTGTGTCTCTGCTAATTTATTCAGAACATATGATAATTGATTCTCGTGACAGTTTATGGGATTACATGAGTATGCTTCATTTCTCATCTCTTTCATAACTCTGTTTAACTAATGGGCCTGTTAAAACATATCTAGACTAAATCATTTTTTCTAGATGTTTCCCAAAACAGTCAACATTATGGCAGTTTTTTTTTTTTTTTTTTTTTTTTTTTTTTTTTTTTTTTTTTTTTTTTTTTTTTTTTTTTTTTTTTTTTGTAATGAGGCCCAGAGAGGACTTGGCGCCATATTTAATTGGCTGTGTATATGATTAAGGTTACACTGATATACTAGGATGACTGATACTAATACTTAAAGAGGCGCTGGACCAATAGTACATGTAAATGCCAGTTTTCTAGTCATTGTACTATTCCACGAGTGAAAACAGTTGTATAATGTCTTTGGTGGCTCTGGAGGAAAAGTAACCCTGATGATGTGATAATATTGTCAGCAGAGTTTATTTTAGTGGCTTTTCCATGGAAACCACTCACAAACTAGGAACATGACGCTTGTAAAAACATTTGTGTTTCCTAGCCAGGGAAGGTCAAACAAAATACACTATGAATCCATGGTCACGTGGCTCTGAGGTTCTATTGCTTCAGCTTTGACCATTCTTTTGGAGTCTCACAGCTTTATGACATTATAATATCAAATTGCTGGAGCACCCCTTTAAATAACATTTTGGATGTAGGACTGCTTGAATTAAATATTTTTACACTGTGCTTCTGCTGTACTTTAGGCAACATCACAGTGTGATCAACATTACAGTTGATAGAAAGACCTCAATCTGACCTGAATCTAGTACATTATTTTGACTAGATACTATCATAGTGTTATTAAAGTCAGTGGTAATAATAAGAATGGATCTCAGTTTTAATGTCCCGTGACAGTCTAAATGCTATGTTGGAGGTGTTTCCACTCTTGAAGGATCACATTTTGGAATGCCTGGAAACTGACATGAAAATTGAACAATATTGAGTAGTGTCGTAAAGCATTGTCAGATTGGAGCTTCACTCCACAGATACTGACAGATGTGAAGCCCACAGTAATGAAGCTGATGAGAGGACAGAGGGGGACAGGATGCTTGGAAAGTGGTGTGATTGCGTGACTGAGCAATGTACAGGCCTGTCTGTGTAATTCTCACAAGACGGATATTAAAGACACAGCGCTGAGGCCTTCCCTCCCTCTGTCCCTGCTCTCCCTCACCTTCCCCACTCTGCCTTCCCCTCTCTTTCCCCCTTCGTCTCTGCTAATGATCTGCTCAGCCTGTCGCTGCCTGGCTGACTGATGCCCACTGACAGCCCCACTCATGCGGAAAGGCTGCACCCCTCCTCCCCTTCCCACACACACTCACAAAGAGTACTGAACTCCTACACATCCCATCGGCACACATTTACTATGCATGTGTGACATACATGCGCCATACACGCGAACCTGCATAAATGCTCATGGTGAAGTAGATCCACATAAAAAATCAGTCACATGTCAACATATATAGAGACATACGTATACTGTACTTAGAGCAGATGACAAACACACACATAGACAACAATGTGTACATTACCCACAGACAGCACCCCTCCTCTCCCGTGCAACAGCATGCCTATGGAGCAGCAGACTTACCAGCCATGCATTTTTATGCAAATGACAACATACTGAATTAAACAAACTGAATGGAAAGTGGCACATTTCAATGAAATTCCCGCAGCGTCAAAAGTTTTTCCTCGCTTGAGACTGAAAACTTTTTTTTTTGGATAAAGACAAAATGTAATAAATAGAAATGGGAATGTATTAGTCATATGAATAATGATAAGCCTGGTAAATACCTCACTCTGTGTACGTATTTGTCCTGAAACATTAGTTGAGTGGTTAGTTGATCAACAAAAAATGTATTCATTATAAGAGATTTATCAAGGCAAGGTGATGTCATTTATATAGCACAGATATATAAAGAAAATTATAAACACAAAAACAAAGAATGAAAATTAATCAAAAACAAAATATGGATTAAATTAACCTAGATATTTACATGAATGATATTTCAAGATGATGACACTCAGTTAAGTAAGTCAGGATTTAAATGTGTCATCATTTGGGGCTTGTCTCAGATTTATGGGCCACGAGTTCCACTGACAACCAACTGGGAAACTACAAGCTGCTTCTTCACGTTTAGTTCTGATCCGATGGTTCCTGATGCACTGAGGCTTCTAATTCATATGGAATTAATAACTGAGAATTGTATTTAGGACCACAGCCACTGATTGATTTAAAAGTAAGTAAAAGAATTTTAAAAATAATTCTAAGATTAATTGAGAGCTACTAAAAACAGGTGTGATGTGCTCTACTTTCCTTGTTCTAGTAAGCATCGCTGCAGCGTTCTGAACATGTTACAGCTATTTTAAGTCTTTTAGGTAGACTGGAGTATAGAAATAAAAATAAAAAGTCAAGCAAAGCAATAATGCCAAATATCAAGTGGTTCCAGCTTCTCCAGTATAAGGAGCTGCTGGCTTACTTTCCTTGAATGCACTGTCAGACTGAATAAAATTGACTGTGGCTCTTCTGATTGGACAAAACAAGGTTTGGAGGTGTCTCCCTGGACTATGAGAGCTTGTGCTAAGCATTTCCCAAGAAAGTCCCCCTTATTATACAAACATTTAATACACGCTACAAACATTTAATACATGGCTTGCTGTAGTTGCAAGCAGATGTACGTATAAGTTTTTAATGTACAGTATTTGTCTAAAATAATAAGTTCTCCTTGGAAGACTAATTCTACATTTGAGGTGTCTTTTACTATATTGTCAAGTATTTCCTATTTCAACACCTGCATCCACTTACGGGTGTCTACAGGAGGAGTTATAGTTGTTAACAACTAATGTGTACAACTACATTACAGTGTGTTATAAACCATTAATTTCATGTTTCTATGCAGTACTGCCTGCTAATGCTGAATAATGGGGCTTAAAGTCTTCATTTTCAATGGATTCAATAGTTGACTGATAAAGTGCACGTTTATTAATTAAGAAAAACCTTCATTAGCTGAAGCCTTGGTATGCGCAGTGTGTTACCTCAATAAGGATTCGGAGCTGCACCAATGAAATATTATTTCTTATGCACAAATTTTACTTCAATTTTTATAGTAATGTCATTGCTCTCATTTCATCTACAAAGCAGCGAAGGTCCGCTAGAAAAATTCCATTCACTTCCCCCTTTTCTCTACGCGTGTAGCAAACATCTTACACCGCATATTTTCACATTCACAAAACCTATTTATTCAGCGAAGCAACTAATTCACACCGTATTGCTGCATCATTTCAGATTATGCTTCAAATTGTCCTAACACACCGGTGGACCTGTCTGCCTTTTTTTTGGCTTTGCGCTTGGTAAATATAGCTTCTGCTAGCCTCCACTGATCAAACCATTTTATACACCTGCTGGTAGGTGAGATTTTCTCCCAGTATTAGATGTATTTATGCACACATTATCCAATCTGAGATGAGGCAGAAAACACTTGAATGGTGCTCAGAAGTAAATCATTGCCACTTCACATATTTAGCAACACCTCCAAATTGCAGCTTTGCGGATATAGCCTACTTTCTCAGTAACATAATGAAAATCTTTCTATTCTTTCATTAGAGTGTGCTCAAGCACTGACTCACTATTCTCCTGCTGCTCTTGCTCTTAATTACTAATTGGCCCTCACTAATAATAAACAGTCATGCATATGGAAATCTGATGAAAACAGCTTAGGTGAATCATTTATTCTAATAGGAAACCAGTGTGCTATCAGTCGATTATATATCACTGGAAGACGCTTGCTTCTTCATATTTGATTTTTTAATGCAGTAACTATTTATCTAAGTGTGCTCAGCTCATCCCACTGCACCTCAACATCAGCGCCCGGCTAGGGGAGCATTGGGGAGATAGGAAATGAGGCCAGTAAGCAACAATGTGATGCAGGGCGACATCCCTGGGATCCTTTCAGTCCCAGCCTGCACATGGCCCCGCAGTGCCCCAGCTGATGGCTCAGCCCTACCATTAGACTCAGTGGTGGTTACACTCTGCTCTGCGAGGCCTGCCGGCTCTGGCACAGATTAGACGAGGAGACTTGGCCAGGTGCCTCACTGTTGTACAAAACATCTTGGCTGGAGAGGTACAAAGGAATATGGCATTTAAGTGGAGCAGGGATTGTTAGTTTTTATGAATAGATAGTCTTTTAATTTGATGAACTATTGGGTACCACTTATACACGCAGCAAGGTACACTCTAAAGGGTCTTTATGTTGTAATTAGTGGTTTAAATTTCTCATTTAAATCATTTACTAAAAGATCAGTTAACAGCTTTTCATATCATCCCTCAGGATGAACCCAATTTCCAGCATTAGATTAAAAATTAAAATCTGTGCAAAATGTTGCTTTACGGCCAAATATCTGAAAAAATAAAGTAAAACAGTGAAAAATCTCAACAACCTCAGCTGAACTTTGTTTTTAGTGTTAATTAGCAAATGTTAAAATCCTAACATGGTACATGGTGAAGATGGTAAACATTAAACATCAACGTGTTAGTGCTGTCACTGAGTACAGCCTCACCAAGCTGCTAGCACTGGAGACACATCAGTTTTTCTAATTCTTCCTTTTTCTTCAAAACTATTGAATAATTTTGCTCCTTCAGCTTCTAACAGTTACTCATACAATCCGAAAGGAAACAAAAAAACACATTTGGTGAAACTCTATTCAAGTCTATGAAATGTTTCAGGTTTGGTGTCCTCGCAGACATACATGCAAGTCTGACTGTAAATATAAAAATGGAGATTCATTGGTGAAGAGAAGATTGATGACCTCACACAAAACCACTTGCAAAAACCAAAATGCATTTCTCTTTTGTTTCAATTAAAAGGACACATTCAAACTTTGTTAGCTGCGGTTGGACTGGTGAGAACAGCCAAGTTACTTCTCAGCTCAGATAAACCCGACAGCGCTTAGATTTGCAGCAGGAAGAACGTCACGCCTCTAATGAAGTTTCTTGTCTACTCTTTGAAAGACTGAACGCTCTGCTATACCCCCCCAGCTACCAGCTTGACCCCACACCCCCTTCACTCAAACATACACACATATGCAGGATCTCAAACACACACAAAAAACACACATTCCAGCATCCCCATTAGCAATTCATGAGCGCCGTCTCATTAGACTTTAAGTTTTACCATAGGCCTCTGAAGTATATGGCTGGAGCAGTTATTAATATTTCATAGTCTCCCATTGAGGAGCTAAAAACGAAGTCGACCCGCTTCCGCTACAAAGTGACTCGTGTGCTTCTTTTTTTCTCTTCTGCTTTTTTTACCCCAGCTTTTCCCTGTTTGTTAGACTGTCTCTCTCCTCCCCTCTTCTCACCGTTCGCTCCTCCACCCTCTCTCTCTCTTCAGCTTCCTCGCTTCCGATCCTTCTGTGTCACACAGACCTTAACTCAAGCTGACTTAATTGGGCTGTCTTTGTTCTGGGAAATGTGGGCATACCTTCCCCTTCTCCCCAGCACAGAAAGAAAAGAGAAGTAGAAAGTGAAGAGGAGGAGGGAAACTATGGAGGAGAAACCTGAGTGAACCACGACTGCTATGAGTACTCACTGTGCCATGTTCGAGTTGGGGGGGAGGGTGTGCGTGGGGGTTGGGGGTGAGTGTGTGTGATTGTGTGAGTGTGGAGAGAGAAAGACGGGGAGGAGAGTCTCGAGGGTTCACGGGGTGTCTGTCAGACTGGCAGACAGGAGCTCTGCCCTGAAACAAACCCATGCATGAATAAGTCAATAAAGCCATGTTTGTGCGGTTTGTGTGTGTGTGTCTGTGTGTGTGTGGCCTGGTATTACTCATATTGTGGAGACAGTTGAGTCCCCACAGACTCAATGTCCTTATGGGGACAAGAAGCAAGCCCCAAAAATGTAAACCATTACAGTTTAAAATGAGTAGCTATTGTTAAGATGATGGTGCTGTAAGTCTCCAGGAAATGAATCGAAGTAAATGTAATGAAGTTATGAAATTTCAACATGAGTGTCTGGAGGTGGGGGCAGGGGACAGAATAAAGGGAGGGAAAAGGAAAGCATGAGATGAGGTTGAGGGTGATGAGGCTTCTTGTTTCCCACTGTTTGTGACAATGACACAGACGCCACATTCCCTTGCAATGACACACACACACACACACACACAGATAGTGAGAGGGAGAGAGGAGGAGTGATCAAAACCAGAATGTGAGGGACAGAAAGGAGTGCTTTGTATTGGTTGGGACAGTTACAACATGTTTGCACATTGCATGAAATTGGATCGAAGCAAAAAGTATGTGGGAATGTGTTCTGTTCTGCATGTGTGTGCTTTTGTGTACAGTATGTTATCATTCTGCACAGACCTCAAGCTGAGACACAAACTCGGATGAACCCAGCTGAACCTGACTGGTATTGCTGAATGTGGGACTCAAACCAAAGTTGTATTTTCTTTCTTTCTTTTTTCAAAAGCTTAATGTAGGCTACGCTTACATCACAGGCCTTAATACTTAGTTCCAGTCTTTTGTGCTGATGGTTCATATTTATGTAAATGACATATATCTGACTCCATGTGTGAACACTGTTGAGGTCCTAAACCTCTATATGTGCAGATTTAAATGTATGTACGTACAAGAACAATAACAACAACAACGTCATTTGTGTGATGCTCACATTGTGCAGTTTTCTCAAAAACAGCTTAGTTATAATAAGTTCCTTTCAATTTGGCTTGATCGGGAGCTTCTCTATAAATGTCTAACAAACTTGAAACATCCTCATCTCTCCCTTGACCCCCACTGCTGTTGTTGTTCTCTTCCATATTTATGTTTACTAGCCTGTGGGGGTTGCCCCTAAATGATGACACCAGGCAATATGTGCAGAGGAGCAAGATGTTAAAAAAGCATGTGAATTCTGATCTGACCATACTGACAGAAAAATATGATTTGGTTTGTGCACCATGAAAAGACCAGGTCTGAGTCATTTGAAGGGGGGAACAATCAAATCTGAGCCACTTCAGCGGGTAATGTGAACAAGATATTTGGCTCAGCAAGAAGGTTCTCTCACTAATACAAGACACTGCCAAAAGTATGTGGACACCAAAACATGACGCCCCTATGTGTGTAGTCAAGAATATGGATCCAAAACCATTAATCTCCTGATAGATGATGAAGACTACTGCAAATGCTTTGCTCCCATTCGGCCACAAGAGCAATACTGTTCTAAAGGGTCTAACCTACATCTTAAAAAACAGCCTCATACAAAAGTGTCTGGACAGGAGAGTCCACAAACCTATGGCTATATAGTGAAAACAATATGGGAATAGTATTAATATTGTATATATTAGACTAACAAGAATTATGCTATAGGTAGCCACCCAGCACAAAACACAAGTGTAATACTAATACCTTCTACTACCCAATAAGTCATGACTTATTTAGTTGACAATAAAACGAGCAGCAACCAGTGACACCGCATTATTGCATTTACTGTAGGTTTACTAAATTGTCTGCTTTACCAGCCCAGGCTCACAGTCTTGGTCAGCAATGCAAAATGTACTGCTTTCACTGCTCAACACCATGAAAATAGGTACATTGGAACATTTATCTCAATGGAAAATTGAAATGAAAAGTACATTGAAGCTACGCTACCTGGTTACATTTAGGCACAAAAATTATGCAACACAGTTATGTTTAGTCACATAAACTAGATGGTTAATGGTAGGAAAAGGCTCTGGCATCAGTTAAAACACCTAAAATGCATACAGTGCAACATTGGAGGCAGAGGCAAATTCATTAATTAATTAATAAAAACATTAAATTTTTGGGACCCTGCCCAGAGTCTGAAGCTTTACGTAAAACACAGGGTTTCTGCAACTTCCCTACCCACTGGTTCAGATCAGGTAGTGGCGCTCGCGTGTGTGTTTAGAGAGGGTGGTGCAAGGTATGAGCCTTAGGTGCTAATATATTGTAGCTCTGCAATTATAGCTCTCATGACACACATATACACCTCAATGTGACAAACCAGTGAAAAGAATGATTTAATAAAAGCCAATGAAGGCAGAGAGAGAAAAAGAAGAGACGTGGAGGGAGACTGTGACACTGAGAGAGAAATGGAGGATGGAAGCAATTCATTGTCCTTGTCCAATAAAGCTAATTTGAATTTGAGACTTCTCTCTTCTTTCGTATGACCTCCTCCTTGCCCTTCTTCTGCGCTCCACAATCAGTTTAATCTCCCTCGGCTCATCCCTCCCAGATGCGCTCCTCTCTCTATTGCCTCTCTCCCTCCCATCCGTCGTTCATTACTGCTCACCCTCACCAAAGCAGATTTCTTTCCATGACGGATGAGCTCTGTGAACACTCATCCAAAAGCTCTGTCAGATCTTCTGCTCGCACGGTAAAAGCCAAGCAGCAGGAGGTTCAATTGAGGACATGCGTGGCATTATGGGGTGGTGACTGTGGGAATCAAGAAGGGGTTTGTGTTTGAGGTAATTACTGTACTGTCATTTTGGCAACTTTGTCAGGGCCTGGATCCAGTTGTGGTCGGCCAGGCCATGACCATATTAGCCATGGGAAAGCTACTGCACGCACACTGGTACTTTTATAACAAGGGGGAATTTTTTTCAAGGTCTTTTGTTTTCCTCTTCTCACCCCTTCAGCTTTTCCCATGCATTATTTCAGGCATCGCTGTGTTCTTCAACATGCCCGCTACCTTGCAGGCATCTTTAACACTCCTTCTATTTCAACATCTTAACCATTTTCACACTTCCGGGTTGCAAGGGAGAGCAGATGTTTACTGCTCCTCTTGTCTGTTCTACGATTTTTCACATCTTCTACATTTTCAAGTCTTTGAACAAATTCTACAACTATTAAAATGCCTCCAAGAGGGAAAAGAGCTAATAAATCAGAAGCGAACGAGGATGTTGAGGCAGAAGAGGATTATATTTCAGCGGCGCAAGTAACAGAGATGTTGAGTCAGCAGAAGCAGATGTACACCACACTGTTGAGCCAACAACAAGATAACTTCAAAGGCTTTGTGCAACTACTTATGGAGACAAACAACAAGAGACTCGACGACATGACCAGAGAAATACAGGAGATAAAAACGAGTTTGCAGTTTACCCAGCGAGATGTGGATGTGATTAAAGCAGCCATGGGTGAACAGAAAATACAAACCAAGGAAACAAAGGATGATGTCTACAAAA
>NW_018127957.1:274732-318299 GCF_001952655.1 Monopterus albus
AGGCGGCGGCCGCTCTGGCAGCAGCCATGCCAGGGGCTGGAGGGGCCAAATCTGAAGCCAGAGGCAACGGCCCTCTGCCTGGAGGAGGAGGGCTCATGGAGGAGATGAGTGCCCTGTTAGCAAGGAGGTAGCGACACATCATATATTACTCTTCGATTCAGTACGTCTCAAAATAGGCACTTGAGTCATATGAATGAATTTCAGATCTTGTTTCATATACTACAGAAAAGTGAAACTTGACACAGTTGCCATACAGTAGATTTAGCAAACCCCAATGTTGGTCGCAATGGATTTTGTTGTGCCACCTGAAGAATAAGTTCATGTACTCATCACTCTCACTATTCCTCAGTATTATGAGATGATATGTAGTAAAATCGTAATTTAAATGCACTTTGTTGCTGACAGAGAAGTATCACTGTAAGATCTAGAGAAATCTAAGGAATTTAGGTTTTAAAAATGTGGAGTTCAGGAGGAATTGTGTGGTCTGTGCTTTATGATATTAACATTAAACATGATGATATGTTTTTAAAAATAGCAACTGTTTTTCAGAAATAATTCTGGACTCTGTCTTACAGGAGAAGAATTGCAGAGAAGGGCTCATCACCTGAACCTGACCAGAGATCAGTAAGTACCATTAGATCCTTCTTGTAAGATGATGTCATGGGGTAGGACTGGATAAGTCTGACTTCTTCCTACTCCATTCAAGCATGTACTAGGTATAAGCACATTGATATTGGATTAGCATTTGTTGGATATGTGTAAAATTATGTGTGTTGACATATCAACTGTCTTTACATGTTTGAAAGAATAAATCAAATCAAATCAAATCAAATATCCCCCTCCAGCCCTTCAGTCCGCGCTCTGTTCTGCCTTCACTTTTCCTCCCCATCTCTTTCTTTCTCTGTCTACGATGGTCAGGTCTCATGGGGGAAGACAGTTGGCAGGATGCAAGCTTGCTGCTATGGCAACAGGAACCCTCCCTCTCCCTCAGGTCTCCTTAGCAACTAGTAGCTTGGCATTGTAGTAATGAACCAGCCCAGCATGCCATGCTAGCGAAGCACGAGATGTGTGTGTGTGTGTGTGTTCTGGTCTTAGTGTGTGTGCTTATGTGTCTTTGTGAGGGTGACATGCCCAGTGTCAGAGTGGGGTTTGTCTTCTGTTGTGATGTCAGTTAATAACAGAGGATTAGAAGTTATGTTAAATTAATGGCTTGCACATATGTATAGGCCAGCACTTTCCCCTCATGTCTTCTCTTCTCTTCTCTTGTCAGTTGAACTCATTTTCCCAGATTGCACTAAATGAAATGTACAGCTTTGTCCTGGAATAATGACAGGCAACACACATAGATGAAAGTGTCTTTTAAGTCCACATCCGATGACAGACATGTTTCTCTTAAAAGAAAATTTGAGTCCTCAAAAAGTGTGATAGTGTGAATTGGCAAAATTATTGTCTAGGAAAAAAATCAATCCTCAGTCCAGTTCTCGAGCTTTTGAGGAGTGTTTCCAAAGCTGGCCAAATAAATAATGGCCTAATTGAATCAAACGATACTGTGAAGTAGCTATTGTGGGGAATATGTGTGTATAACTCCCAGAAATTAGCTATCATTACTATTCCTGTCCAGCTTTGGTTTTTGAGTATGAGCACAAAAGCAGGCATCAGGTTACAGAGAAACAATTAAAGATGAAACTGATGATGATCCATTATGAACAGAGACACCACCCAAATTGCAGTGAAACATGATCCAAACAGATATGTGTATTCATTTTGTTTTGATAGCATGATGAGGAGTCCAGTGATATACTGAACCATGACAGTTTATGAAGGTTTGGAGTGGACTGTATTCCAGCCTGGTTCCAAATCTCTGAGTTGTGGCCCGCAGTTTCAGTTGAAATAGGTCTGGTGTTGTGCTCATTGCTGGCTGTCTTAACTTTGCTAGTCAAAGCTTTGTACAGAAAGTAGGATTAAGAATCATCCTCCTGAACCAGAACCTGGGAAATAACTATGGAAATATGGATAATTACAAACCCCAATTCGAATGCAGTTAGGACATTGTGTAAAACATAAATAAAAACAGAATACATTGACTTGCAAATCCTTTTTGACCCATATTTAATTGAATACACCACAAAGACAAGATATTTAATGTTCAGACTGATAAATTTAATTGTTTTTTGCAAATATTCACTCATTTTGAATTTGATGCCTGCAACACGTTTCAAAAGAGCTGGGACAGGGGCAACAAAAGACTGGGAAAGTTGACTATTGCTCAAAAAATGCCTGTTTGGAACATTCCACAGGTGAACAGGTTTATTGGAAACAGGTGAGCATCATGATTGGGTATAAAAGGAGCATCCCAAAAGGCTCAGTCATTCACAAGCAAGGATGGGGCACAGTTCACCACATTGTGAACAACTGCATGAGCAAATAGTCCAACAGCTTAAGAACAATGTTTCTCAATGTACAATTGCAAGGAATTTAGGTATTTCATCATTTACAGTCCATAATATCATCAAAGGTTTCAGAGAATCCAGAGAAATCTGGGACAGGGGTATTTTTACCACTGTGTTACATCACCTTTCCTTTTAACAACACTTAAGTGTTTGGGAACTGAGGACACTAACTGTTGAAGCTTTGTAGGTGGAATTCTTTCCCATTCTTGCTTGATGTATGACTTCAGTTGCTCAACAGTCTGGGGTTTGCGTTGTCATATTTTACACTTCATAATATAACTTCACATAACTTCAGTGGAATTGGGGTTTGTAGAAAAATGATGACAAGCATGAGTTGTCATTCAGGTCTCCATTTCCACTGTACTGACCATGAACTGACCATGAAATGCCTCTGCAGAGTGTTAATAGTCTTTTAAATTGTGGACAAAATTCAGTCCTCATTCCATGAAAAAATGCCTACTAATGTCCAGGTGAAGCTAATATGAAGCAGCACTAGAGTCAGTTAGCCAAATTGTATATTTCTAGTGTTTTGTCCCTGCAGCAAATCTCCATTCAAATACCATTAGCCCCTTGCCATATGTAGCTCAGGAAATACTGTCTGAAAAACACACAGTGTAAGGAAACTACCATGTTAGCTCTGACTGCTGAAACCTCGTATTGAAGGGAGTGATTATTCTGTAAATGGTAGGATACAAAGACCACAGTCATCATCCAGTGCAAAAATACATGCTGAAGTTCAGACGAAGCTAACACAAGGCTTCAGTGTCAGCATAGCAAGTTAATACAGTCCAGGAAAACAAAGATTCTAAGAGAACTGTAACTCTGAAAAATATTCACTCAGTCTGGCAACTGCAGACTGCTATAGCTTTGTATTGCCTTTTGATGAACATTAAAAAGTATTTTTGGATTGAATAAGAGATAGAGAGTCTACAGTTAATGGTTTTTTTCCACAACCACTATGGACAGAAGGAATCACTACAATGACCCGTAAGACTCTAAATGGCATGTACTTACAGGACCTTTTAAAGCAGTATATGTCTTCAATTATTATGAAAATGATAATAAAAAAGCAAATAGAAATCAGGTAACTGATGAACACAACATCAGATGGAAAGAATAATGTGAAACTCATTGGAATTTTAGTCTGACAGACTGATGATGCTCCCTGTTGAAGTAGGAAATTCACGTTGGTAGTGCAATACTTTAATCAAGCAATGGTATGGGAGCAAAGGTGCTCAAGTTCTGAATATTCAACAATACCTCCCTTTTCAAACAGCAATGAATATTCAGTACAAAGTTTTGAATAGTCATGGTCATGATGAAGTGGCTTTTCACTGCTACTTTGGAATAAATCAAACTAACCTGAGGTACACACACTTAAGAAAAGTTGATGACCTCTTCTTCAGGAGTCTGTTATTCATTCAAGCCTCCAGTGTTCTGTCTGGAAACCTCTCAAGATATGGATAAAAGGCCAAAGGTTGAACTCATTATTTAAACACAAGAGATGGTTGTTATTCCCTCAAAAGTCATGCAATGTTTGTGAGGATGTGCCTATCTCTCCAGTTCCTCAAGAGTCTAGCTGTTGTTGGTTTTTATTAATGCGCCATTCAGAACATCTCACCCTGTGTTTTTGCCAGTGTATCAGCTTCTGACTGTGGTTCGATGCATTTGTTGAAGGTGTTGTACAGCGCTGTGTGTGAATGGATGTGACAGCTGAGTGTTGAGGTGGGTAGTGCTCCCCTGAGACCTGATGGCAGGTGTGATCAGGGCTGTTTCTCAGCTTCTCCTTTGGCTCCCATAGGTGCCACGATGCTCCACCTGGCGTGTGAAAGTTCCCAGGGGGAGGATAGATATCACAGCCGTGGAGGTGACTCCTTTTATAATTGTGAGTCAAAGGGCGAGATGACAAAGTACATTCACTCTTGTTACTGTAACTGAAGAGTTTATTTGTATTTGTTTTGTTTTTAAAGTTTATTTACAGTCATTTTTATAAGCAGTGCATCAGAACCTGGCTGCATCAAATTTGTCGAGAATATGGTTAGTTATAATATTAAATGGGCCCTGCTTAATTAAAATTTGCTAATTAGCTGTTCAAACTAAGAATAAGTGGAACCATGTTTCTTTTTTAAATTAGCTATTAAGCTAGCTCACAAAGTTAGAAGCTAGCAAATAAGATTGGTAGCTGTTTGACTCATTTGCCACCCTTTTTACTTGTGAAGTTGCTTTCTAGGTAAAAAACCAATAACAAAACAACATAGGTGAACAATGGGGGCAAACATTTTAGTTCATAATAGCTGGAAAAGTAATAATGTTCTTTGAACTCTCAGCACAGTTCATAACATGAGCTACAGTAACATACCTTTTTTACATTGCATACTGTAGGAGCAGTAATTGGTTAATTTGGCAGATAACTTGTAGGTTTTTACCAAAGAAGGTTGAAAATACAAAGCAGAGAAACTTCACACTTATAAAAATCAAAAAGACAAGAGGTAGAAGGGAAATCCTTTGTTCATAAAACCTTTCCTAAACCTTTCCATCCTTCCTACCCAGCAAATTGACTAAACAGTACTTCTTCTAGCAAGACATAGTGGTGTTCCTTCTGTCCTGGAGATGGTGATGTTAGGAAGGCCAACAGGAAGGAAGGACTCCTGTCCTCTCTGGATCCATCAGGTTTCACAGAGCTGTTCGTGGCCTGAGAACTGGGCATTTCTGGCATGCAGGTAGGATTTTCCGATCCCCTGCCCCGCTTTCAGATGCTTTCAGATATTTTTATCTGCCCTGTTCTCCTGCCCCCGGGCTCTGTGCCTTCACTTGACTCCTTATGTCCATCCGTGGCCTCGACAGGCCAGCATCTCCAATTAGAGGGCATTCCACTGGGGATTGGGCTTGCTGTCCGCCCCTGACCCCTCCGGCTCTCTTCCCGTCTGCCTTTCTTAAGTTTGCCCCAGAGGATGCCTGGCTCCTTGTTTCTCCACCCGTCTTTTCTCTCCCTGTCTGCCTTGTTTCTCTGTCCCCCCCTTCCCGCCCCAAGCTTGTGGAGCTCCACAGGGAGTAAGGGCCAGTGAAAGGCCTTCTGTTGCCTGAGGGCTGGCTCTAGTCCCTCAGCTGTACTTTGAGGAGAAGCTAACTGGTGCACCTTTCAGGAGGCAGAATCAGACACTAACTCTGATCATATTGTCACACCTACTGCCAGTGTGCAACTGAAACTGGTGCTGCAAACACTGTCATTCATACTTAACAGTAAATGAGGATTCCTCAAAGATTTTTTTATTGATGAGGTTTTGTTGTTCTGTTCAAGTCTTCCAGCCTTGTTCTCAAGGTGTTCTTTATGTGTTCACAATAATGTTTTTTACATTCAGTATAATATAACGGAGAGTCTTATGAAGTGGCTGCTTACACTGCTGTTAGATGTCCTGCTGTGTGGTACATGGCTAAAGAGTCATCTTATGATGCATTTAGTACAATAAGTTAAACATTTTTAAAAGAAAGTATTTCAGTTATTGTTAAGGCTACTTTCTATACTGTGTCTGTCATCATGTTTTAAAGGTAGCGGTGCCACCACTGTTATAAAAGAGTGATTGCACATCTTTGTTGTAACTGATTGGTATGCGGTTGCTGGCTGTATACACAACTAAGTTATTGTGTCCCTTAAATGTTCCTTGCTACACTGCATTCCTCTTGTTGGTCTGACTTATTATTTTCCCCAATCCACCAAAAGAATGGCATCTTTTTTCCCAGCTTAGCCCCCACCCAAACCCGGCATACTCACACCTTCTCTAAACCCATTAATCCCTCAGCCTCCCACTTCTTTATTTCCCTTCAAAGAGACAAGCGCTGCCTGTGACATCAGTCACAGGAAGTGAATCTTTAGCGTTGACTAATTTCCATCGATTGCCTCCAGACAGGCTTAGCAGACGAGACCCATTCCCACACAGAGCTTGGCTGCTCTCATTTAAGTCTCCCCGCCTGCAGAAAACACTCCACAATGAACGCAGTCAGCGCTTTTATCTTCTCCCCTTCTCCTGCTTATTATCAAATAAATGCGTGGCATAGAGAGATACCCATTGACAGGACCGTGCATAATGACTCCTGGCTGTGTGAAATGGATTAATAAATAATGGTTGAGCAAGAGAAGAAAACGGCTTTGCCTAGTCCCACTACTTCTCAACAAGGCGGTGTAGAACAATCACCACAACACTCAGCGGGATAGTGCCGGACCATATGTGATGGAGCACCGCGTGGAATTTAAAACAAACCATCCTCTTGAAAGTGCCGTGCAATGTGTCATAAATTAGAGGTGGGCTCCTTAAAATGTGAAGCAGAAAGTGCTATAAAATCCTCTACATGATGTTCTATTGAGTCCGTTAAAAATTTTCTTCCAAGAGACTTCTTTCCTGTGAGGATAGAGAGGTAAAAGCAGCCTATAAAAATGTCCATGGGCAGAACTCCTCTGCAACCTGTTCCCTGTCTTGCTGCTGACAGAGCTGCAGCAGAGGGTAAATCAGTTTCCCTTTTTGCTTCTGCTTTCACACTCTCATGAGTATACCAACGACTCGAACACACATATCCTGCAGTTTCCATGTGTAAACTCAATTGAACAGGCACACACAGTTGAGCCTACGAACACCAAAAGCCTGCTCGTTTTTAACAAAGCATCCCCATCCCACCACTGTCAGTGACATATTGCTTAATTAATACTCTTGGCTTTGTGTATATTGACAGCTTTTTTTTTTCAAAATGGCAAGAGTAAAAGTGTTTCTGCTGCCTGCTCTGCACCAAAGGAGCTTAAAGAGGCTATGAAACCCAAAACAAGGCTGTGATAGTGAAGTGTAGTCTGACTGCCACCGTACCCCTGTGCCAAAGTAAGTCCATCTGAGACACAGGGTGAAAAGGCCTCAATCTCCTTAAAGCTAGATTAAGGAGCAGCTTGATCAAGGCATCTTAAGTGCTTCATTTTGGAATCTGGATCAATAGCTGCTAAGAAGAACTGAGCTAGGAGCCTCTATAGGTAGAGCTGATTGAATAGAGTCTGAGTTCTCAGAAGCCCCTTACAGCACAAGAACAGCTCCTACTGTATATCCTGCTGCATGTTTTTATTTTAGCTAGCCTGTTTGTTAGCATGTGAGAACCTGAGCTGGTAAACAGACCCTTTCTAACACTCAGGACTCTGGTGAAAAACATGTTTGCTACCAGTAGCGGTGACAACAGTAAGGCTGTGATGTGACATGCAAAGGGTCAATGAGGGCATATTTTGAAGACAAAACCTGTTGATGTTTGTCTTGGTCACCCAATAACTGTCCAACCATATAAGTCAATCAATGCCATGCCAACCCTCAGTGGCCATGATCTGACCAATCCCCACCTTGTCTCTGTGGTTTCAGGGTGAAACCCAGCTGAGGAGTGCCCAGAATTAAGCAGGATTAGCCTGGGATTGTCAGGGATTACTCAGGCTGGAGAGGGATTAAGTATGATTGTCAGTTTGGGGTGGGGTTGGGGGAAATGTGTATGTCTGTGTGTATGTTCACAGCAAGATGAACATGTGTCATATTGTGAAATATATGTGGTGGAATTTGTTTGTATGTGTTGTGCATGTGTACAGTATTGCCTGGACTGAAATATGCAGTGAGGTGTGGAAACCGTTTTCCCTCTGTGTTATGATAAGGTTCAGATATTTCTTAATATTAGTTGTGTAGAATGAATGTGGAGACTTTTCTCCACTCAGACACAAAGGTCCATTGAAAGACTTGCTAGAGAGACAGTAAGAGGGAAAAGGGTGCAATGGGTTACATCCTTCTTGTTGCTATGCAACAGAAACTGGATAATTTGCAATAGATGTAATTAGCGTTAGCTAGCTAACACAGAATAAAAAAGGGACAAGGGGGTTGAAAATAATAATAATCAAGAAAATGAGCCATGTCTATGTTATTGTTATGGTGAAATGAGGATGTGGGCACATGGTGTCATGCTGAAGAGAACGCACAGTTCCTGACATTTAAAAGCCTTTTTGAGACACGGTCTTCATAAAATCTAGGTACATGAGGTGGACAAAATAATAACAATTCCCAGCATAATGTAATCCACAGTCATAGAGGGAAATCAACCTCTCTTAGTCGGGCACAGTTTAAATACAATCTGAAACAAAAGATGTATTTCTTGAATGTCTAGTGTACTGGGCTGAATTCGGTTGTACAGATGTTCTCGCTTTTCTGTCCCTGTCCTGTGTGTTTAGTTTGGAATGCCAAGAGGAGTATGATAAAGGCACACTTCACCGGTTTTACACATGAATTTTTGTTTACTCATCATGGAAAGTGTTAAAAACAGCTGTGATTCTGGGAGGAGGTTCCCAAAGTCTGAAAAGCATCCCCGATGATGCCAGTCCCCAGCTCTGTGTTAGCACAGGTTTAAACTGTTGGAGTATTTCATGAGAATACATTTAAAAAAACAAACCATTTAGAGAAGGAGGCATGTGAGAACTACCACCAAATCCATTTAAACCACAGCAGAAACTTTATATTTTAGTCTACAGTAACAATACAATCCCAACCCAACCAATAACTTCAACTCCACTTATTTCATTTTATGTGAGGCTTCTCGCAGATAACATTTTAATTTTTATAATCAAGCGTGAGCTTTTAGGCTAGTTATAACTTATACGTTAAGAGATCCAGTTCTTTGACAACTGCACAAACTCTGCCTCTGGATGAAGACCATGCTAAATGATTAAAACCTCTGGAAAAACATTTCTAAGACTTTTATCTTAGAAAATGTTTTTTTGATGGTCCTATGAAACAGATCCGGTCCATCTTTTACCATCAGGACAGTTGAAAGAACACGTCATGCTGACTAAAGCCTAAAATGTAAACTCTAGCTGCCATTCTTTATCACTCAATATCTGTGTGCCTGTGACCTCCTTATAACGAAGAACACCCACAAATACATCACCCAGACTATCCCTTAGTCCTCCACCTCCAATTTCCCGAAAATACAGTCCTGTATCTCTTTTTTTGATAGCTTAAATCTTCACCTATCAACACAAAATATATGACAACAATATTCATTTTCTACACTTTGAGTTAGGATTGTGTGGTCAAACAATTACCAAGGTCTAGAATTAACTTTGGTGCTAACTATGGTCCACATCGTATTTTATAGTTACTATACTAAAATGTTTGTAATGCAGTGCAATGTACAGTAGTTCAAACTCATACTGCCCTGCCACTGTTAGTATTTACAATCATACTCTACACTGACCAGTATATTCAAACTAGTCATAAATTGTTGCCTGGCATTTTGGAAAGAAAAAAAAAGAATACTGTGTGTAGAGAGATCTGTGTGTCCACGGGCCATTAGCTAGCCAGTGAGTCAGGGGATCCCCTGACTCAGTGAAGGCAGCAGTGTGTTGGGGTCAAACGCAGTCACTATTTGTGTGTAATGTACAGTAGTGGAGCTGGATACAGTGCAGTGTGTTCCCCGTAGATGGACTGGATGGATGTGAGGACAGATCCAGTCACTGTTCTCATTGCAACAGTTCATCTCCTCAAGCACTATCAGAAAGGCAAAAGGCTGAGAGCTGGGGGAACAGGTTTCTCCACTTAAGAATCAGTCTCTTTGACAAGTCAGTATATACAGTGAGCCAGGGACTGGTAGCTGTTTGCCGTGGAGGCCTGAGGGTGCAGGCTTCTTTCCAACCAAAGGCTATGCCAGAGGATTGAAGTGTTCAGCGCCTCCACTTTGGCGGCTCATGTCTCCTGGTATATGGCCTTTGATTGCAATAATAACCTGGAGACTTTTCTCCTTTCCACTGCATGTGATGGTCCAGTTCTGAAACACAGTCATGATGATTTACTGGATGCACAATGGTCTCCAGATCATTAAAGTAATAATAAAGAGGTTCTATCATTTTTTCATTTTGTTTTCTTGGTATGGTTTTGTCCTTACTGTTGCATTTGCCAGGGACCTGTTCCATACAAGTCTGGGTCAGCTGTGTTTTGATTAAGTCTGGCTCCCACTGCATGTGTACCTCTGCTCTCAGTATGCAGTATCTTTACTAGCTGATGCTGCAGACAGGTAGGCTAATTGTTTCTTCAGCTGTAGTGACAGGTTCCACTTTCCCCACTTTTTTTGCCAGCAGGTTATTATGAACAACAGTATCGTGTTAAAGATAGGTGAGACAAGCAAAGGAGGAAGTTAGGTGATGTAATACATAAGGAATAAAGTTTGTGTTAGGAGGAGGTTGGGATGGTGGATGGGTCAGAAAACACAGGACTTTATCAAAAGGGGATTGGTGTTTGATTCCAGTGTGAAACATTGATGACCATTCCACAACCTTAGCCATGTGTTTAATATTGTAACCATGATGACAAAGGTCATTTTATCACACACCACTAACTTTCACTAAACCTGACCAAGTTGTTTTTGTGCCAAAACCCAAGTTATGTAATCATGTTTATGATCATTTCCATGATGAAGAAGGTCTGGTACACTTGATGGAACAGTTGTTTGGAGCTATTGACTGTTACTGTGACAGCAGGCTTGGTATGTAGGCCACTGGAAGGGTACTATGGACTATATACAGTATAGGTAGCTACAAAGGACATGCAGTATATTGTTGTCTAGGTTGGAGAACTTGTGGGAAAAGCTACTTTATTAAACGTTTGGAACATTTGATGATAAGGGTTAAATAATAACTACCCACACTGGCTGTCTGAAGGAGGGAATGTGTAGGAGGTAGGAGGTCTCAGTGTCCAACAATATGTTGACATATTCAAGCAGCACCATAATTCATACAAATGCAGTTTGTCACTTGAAAAAGATCTGATATTTTTGGACATTTACTGAAATGACTGATGCTGTTAATTTTCTTGCGACACAGAAAAAGAAGCCAAGAATCAGTTTGATCTGAGGTAACTTACTGTATCCGCCATTAAAACAAAACAACAACAACAAAACAATTTGTACTCATTTTGGTGGGTTTATAGGGTCAACAGCACAGAGACAGGACACCACTGATGCCAGCATATAAATGAAGCTGAAACACCAATTAAATTTACCCATAATACCTTAAATAAGCCAAGAATGACTTGGTGGGAATGGGAAGATGGTGTTTTGCTGCAAGATGCAACTTACATTACAAGAAATGGGTTATGGCAAGGAACATTATTTGTTCTATCTATTAAACAGAGTCAGAGCAGTACCACTCCAAACTTGATTTAATAATGTGTATTAGCTTGCTATTGGTAGAATGATTTGAGAAAGGTGTCCCTGTTATTCAGCATGTCCTTACTGATATAAATGGAATTGAAACACCTCTCAGTATATGGCAATACAGTTCAACAATGCCACAAACTACACCGTCCAAAGTGATCATACACAAAATTTCTCTTTGCAATCTATTATAAGTGGATGGGGCAGAGAAGATAAAGGCTTTTTCCCATCTGTGTCTGAACAAATATGTACGTTGTGCTCTAAGAGTATTAAAGGATGAGGAGCTCCATGAAATAAGTCTGCAACACTATGGAGAAAATTTATACACAATGGCTTTACGAATAAAAATGTACCAACAACTCAAATGACACATACAGAGAGTTGACCAGCGTGTTTTGGAGTACATAGCACAATGATTGGTGAATGGTTTTAAGTTAGTAACTAATCTTAGAAAGAAGAAATTAAACATATCCTCTGCATGCGTTTCTCAACACAGTTAAGATTAATGTAATTTTATTTTGGATAAATTGTGCACTGGGTGTCCATAACCTGATGTCGGTCACTTGTTTGTGTGTCAGGTTTAAAGAACTCTAGAGGCCTCTTACAATTCCATTTGTCTTTTGCTAAATTGTTGATGGTCTATTGGACCTTTATTGCTCTCCTGTGTTCAAACACTTGGACTGTCAGTCAGAAATATTTGGACATATAAACTGTAACATTAGATGTTGAGTGCCAGGACCAAATTTTCACCATTAGCAGTTTCAGTACAAAAATGCTCCTCTAAGCCTCTAAAGAATGTCAGTTCAATCTTATTAAATACAGAAGACAATTTAGAGAGCTGCCACATTATAGTGTTTTAGAATGTATAAGCAGGTGAATGAAGAATACTGGTGGTATAATTGTTACGCTGGTAGTTGTACAGAAGCTCTCTCTCTCTCCACACACACACGCACACTCGACTGCTAATCATAGCTTGGTACAGGTAGTGAGGTGCTGGGACTACTGGTGATTGAGCCTCCCCTGTGGATTGGAAGCAGGAATCTGACAGACTCAGATAAAAGGCTGTTTGGAGTTGCCTGCAGCATCAAACAGCATCAGCCGCCTCCCCTCCTTCCCACCATCACCTCCCCTCTCTTCATTTCTCCCTCTTTTGGTTTACTCTGTTGCCATGGTGACGCCCAGCCAGAGCTGTCACGTTGTGGAGGAACCTGTCAGGGCGCCGCTCTGAGATCACCTGATGCGGGGCGCCTCCACCGGTGGCCTCTTTCACACGCCGTCATCGTTCAATTTGGCTTTGATTAAGTCTGCTCGCTGTAGCGTACTGTGGTGGAGAAGTGCCTTCAGTCTAATTCGTCATCGAGCGTTGAGTTTGTTCAATTTTGCCAACCTGGTGTTTTGAACAACAGAACCCCCAAATCCCCCCCCCATAAATCTCTTCTATCTAATTTCCACATTTGTGAAGAGACTCTAGTCAAAGCAATGTGATTTGAGTGGAGGATGTGATGAAATTACTTGTTAGGAGTAATGCTGAGGGGATGAGTGCATGTGGAGGGGGCTTTGCTGTGTGAATGAGAATAGTGGTAGGTAGGATACAAGACTGATTTGAAACCCACTTAAAGCTGAATTCCCCCTGTAAACATTTTGCGAGAAACCTATTACCTGCTGTTCTGGATGCTGTGCTTTTCATAAGATGCTGCAACAACAAAGAGCCGTCACCTCTTTTAGCTGGATGTCAGTTTTGCAGCCATGCAGCTCTGTATGCTGCCAGATTGGAGGGGGTACATATGCTGACTGTATGGATTGCGTTGAAGGGTGAAATGTAAGCTGGCCCCCCTACTGAACACAGATTTGCATCTCCTGCTATTTGTTTTCGATATTTTGCTCAGCTTTCAGTGTGAATGGATGAATGAAAGATGGGAGAGGGGGGAGGATAGAAGTTGTGTAAGGTGAGAGGGAGAGAATGAGCAATGTTGTGATCAAGAGATGCTGGGACAGAGAGGGAGATGAATGGGGCTGAGAGCAGGAAAATTGAACAGGAGGCGGGGAGTGAATGAAGATAGAGAATGGCTCGAGATATCAGGAGACAGAGATTGTGAGCTATGTGCAGGTAATAAACAAGGCAGAAATAGATAGATATCTCCAGAGAGGAAAAAGAAAAGTGTGTGATTACGTGCATGGGGTAGAGGGTGGAGGCTGGGGTTTTGGGGGGGGTTGTTGATTCACAAGAAAAAGAAGGTAAAAAAGAGGGAAAGAAGAAGGAAGGAAAGCTGGAGAGAGTGTGAATAATGACACAAGCAGGAAAGATTTGGACGAACATGCTGTGCTTAGACTAACTTGGCCAACTGAGATAATGTGATGATGTGTATCCCTGCTAAACTCTGCTTTAGGCAGGCTTAGATCTCATCAACTCAGTCCAGGTTGGCACCGACTGCAAATGTTGCTGCTGTGGAGCTCTGGATTAACTATACAGCTGTCATTCAGGCACTTAAACAGGGGTTTGGAGAGGCTTATGTTACCCCCCCTGAAAAAACAAAACATAACACACACTCCACCACTCCACACCTACCTACCAGTTGTCACTTCCATCCCCCTTCACCAATACTCGTAGGAGGACTTTGTAAATAGGACTGTTTGCTATCATTGCCTACAGTCATGTTAATAGTGCCGCGACTTTAAAAGAGGTTAAATGAGCATGTCCCCCCATTTACTTTCCTTCTTTCTTATTTCAAGCCTGTGGATGAGTGTTTCTTTTTTTCATTCTAGTGCTCTTCCACATCTTCTCCTGCCAAAATCATGCCTCCCCCTCCTTTTCTCTCACTCTCTGCCTTTCTTCTCGTCTCTGGCTGGATCTCTGGCTCACATATTTGGAGGCCTGCAATCGATATGGGCTGTCTGTGATTGGGTTGCCTCGTATGATTCATTTCTGTAACCTTGGTGATGGTTTGATGTGGAGGCTGCACCCATGTCCATATTATGACTCAGTGAGCGCGTGGAGAGGAGAGGCTGGTCAGGGGAGGTATCGATTGGTCCTTCATTCTCCCTGCCCTCTTTGCTTTCTCCTCTGTCTCCCTCTTTATTCATACTTTCTCTCACTTGCTGTGTAGCCTTGATAGTTTGGCTATAATTTGAAATGACTTTGTGTTTTCAAGAAATAATTTAATTGTAAATGTTCCCTTGGGTGTTAATGTTTATCTCTTTCTTTCTCTCTCTCTTCTGTGCCCTTTACTCCCCTTCTTCCACCATCTCTTTCCCATCTTTCTTTTTTGTTCCAGAACTCAATCAGACACAATCTGTCCCTACACAGTCGCTTCATCCGGGTGCAAAATGAAGGGACAGGGAAAAGTTCCTGGTGGATGCTGAACCCAGAAGGCGGGAAGATGGGAAAGGGACCTAGACGGCGTGCAGCCTCTATAGACAATGGCATCCGCTACCTGAAGACCAAGGGTCGGATCAGTCGGAAGAGAGCAGGGGCCATAGGTCTAGGACGGGGACAAGGTCAAGGTGGTGGACCTGCATTGCAAGGTTCCCCGGAGCATGGCAGTCCAGCAGGTAAAGGAGGCGTGGGCATGGGAGGTGAGGAGTATGACACCTGGACAGATATCCATTCCCGCACCTCCTCCTCTGCATCCACGCTGAGCGGCTGCCTGTCCCCGATCTTGGCTGAGACAGAGGCTGATGAACCAGAGGAGGGTGGGCTGTCCTGTTCAGCCTCCCCTCGACTCTACCCCAGCCCCACCAGCACACGCTCCCCAGCCCTGGGTAGTGGGGGTCACTGCCCCACTGTGGAGCTGCCCCAGCTGACCGACCTGACTGGGGCTATCAGTCTAGATGAGAGTGGCGCCCCCCAGCCACCACAAATCAAATGCAATGGTTATCCCTATGTGCCTGGGCCTAAGGCAGAGGGTTCCTACTGCGGGCCCATGTACGGACAGCCTTCTATGGGCATGCTCCGGCACCACACTCCCATGGAGACCATCCAGGAGAACAAGCCAGTCAGTTTCCAGCACCCACTGAGGGGCTACTCAGAGAACAATGCCCTGCAGAGTCTGCTTACTGGGGGTCCTTCGTACTGCAGCAAAGACACAGTGCTAGGCCAGGGACGGGAAACACGCACTCTCATGACACAGGGAACCAATGGTATTCACAGTCACAATCAAAATCACAGCCACAATCATAACCACGATCACAGCCAGGAGCATGCTCACAGTCTCAGTCTACACAATGGCCATGCCTCAGTCCATGACCAGAGCACAACCCACCATCAGAACCACAATCAGGGTCACAAACGTCAAGCCAGCCTTGACTACAGCCACAGCCACAAGCCCCTCCCTCCCCATGACTATAGTGCAAGTCACGAGCATGGTAACAAAGTAAACACCAGCCATGAACACAACCCTCGCTCCAGCCAGAGCCACATGCACAGCCACAACCCCCACAACCCTATGCACAGTGGGCCTCACCCACAGGCCCTCTCCCCCCGGGTTAGCACTGACATCCTGCAGCCCTACAGCCTCAAAACCTCAAACCACTATGGGCCCCGATCCCAGCTTCCAACATCACCGTCCCTGCCACCCAACCCCGCCACTGTAATGGACGTCCCCCAGGACCCCTGCCGTCTGGCGTCTGCGCCTCATCCCCGTCACCAGCCTTACTCAGGAGCTCACCATCAGGGTATGACTGACTCCTGGCATGGCTACTTCCACAACAACCAGCAGTCGGGGAATGCTGGTTACCAGGGGCAACAGCACAACTCCCACAGTAGAATGGCTGCCAACCTGGAGATGGAGAACATCCCTAATAACCTAGACTGTGATGTAGACTCCATCCTGCTCAATGACTTTATGGACACGGAGAGCATGGATTTCAACTTCGACGGCTCTCTGTCCCAAGGTGTGAGCATGGGGATGGGCATGAGCCTAGGGGCCTTTGCTTGCCCTCCACCGGCACACAGCAACCAGAGCTGGGTGCCAGGATGAACCCAGACCCAAGGGTTTGGATAGACCATGACCTGAAAGCTCACCCACCGGGCCAGGCTGCTGGTGGGCTGTACCCTTGGACTGACTGACTGTGATTCTGTGTCTCTGAGACTGTAGAACAAAATACGCATTGTCATTTTGTTTCCTGCGGGACTCCCTACACCCCCACATCCTACCCTTCCTCTCTCCTCCCCTGTTTTTAAAATCTTATGACTCCATATTGAACCTGCCCCAGAGAGCCCACTGCTACCGCCCTCTCTTCTTCACGCCCTTCAGTTTTTTTGTTTTGCTTTTATGCACTCCCCCCTATCTCATTCTGCCTGTCCTATGCTCTCAAGCACTTTACACCCACCCTTTCATACAGATGCAGTAACACAAAGACCAGGCAAAGTCATGTTGTGTGTTGGCTTAAGTTTAATGTATGCAATCCACTCTACAGTATTATCTCTTCCTACAAAGGAGGTGTTGTTTTTGACTTGAGAACATGATCAAACAGCTGCATAAATATCTTTCAGTGTAGAGGTGCTCTCAGATTTGGGGTTAAAAGGCAGGGGAGGCATTGAGATTTAAGAAAGAAGGTTTTTAGAAAAAGGGAATAAGAAGTAAAGGGAGCTACAGGGCCAGTGTGACTTCTCTCCCTGGTGGACAGTGGCAGTCCCTGTTCATTTTGGTGCAGGAGGACAGGCATCCGCTGAGCAACCATCAACACCACTCCACTGAAATGCAATGTCCCTTCTTTAATCTCCAAAGTAATGCCAGAGTGATGCATCGCTATTGCAAATCTAATGCACCACTCTGTGTTTTTTCAACCCCCTCGCTCCCTCTTCAACTCCGGACACACTGGCTTAATGTGTTTTGGTGAAAGTGATGATTAAAGTCACTCTGCACTCAATAGCGGAGGGATTGAAAGTTGAGGGGTGGGAGGGGGGCATTGAGGGGAGCTGATAGGAGAAGTGAAATGCAAATATTCCCTCTGTGCCTCTTCCTCTCCATTTTGTGGATTTATGTAGCTTTCCTCATAATGAAATAAGCAACGATCAGAGCCTGCTGTACATCCTGAGGAGCTCTGCTATTGGCCTACACTGGGCTGCCTCAGCATGGCTCCTTCACCGGCTGACCCCAGAACAGCTTAGCGAGCAGTTGTGGTCAAGCCAGGATGTTGATGGAGCTGCCATCCTCAGACCTTAGCCAACCTTGTCTAATTCACTAGCACCCAGGTTCAGGCCTACTATGTGCTTTTACTCCTGTGGACTGCACACTGATGAACAGCGTCAGCAGATTACTATTTGGTGCTATCTCTTCTTTCCAGGCTCCCTCCTATCGTGCCGCCCCATCCCGAGGTTACTCGGAGGGTAAACAAGAGTAATTAACCGCCAAACAAGATGGATGATTTATGCAAGTGTGTGTATTCCTTCATTGGCACAAAGTCATAATTCTTCCCCTACCAAGCACAAGGAGGGCGATTTTTGTGAGGTGGTGCCCAGCGACAAGGTAAAGTGGCTGGCAAGCGGCGTGCTTACAGCGTCCTTCAGGTCCTTCAAGCATCCCCTTTTATAAGCGTCCCCTACCATGTCCTGGCCATAGCTTTACTTTATTGTTGTCTTCTCTTGTGCTTGTTCTGTGATTGTGCAGTTGTCTGTCCTGTTTCAAAACATCGTGGATAGGAGCTTTCATATGCATTTTATTTTCTTCATTCCCAGAAGGAAGCAGATGGGGGTGGGGGTGGGGGCACCTGTCCCACTCAAGATAGAGCGAACAAGAACAAGAGAGAAGAAAGGTAAGGTTGACAGATAGAGCATGTGACTGAATGGGAGAGAGGTAGCTAGATGAGTAGGCACGATCCTGGAGAGATTTTCCAGCTCGGTAGCTTTCTGTGGAATTGGCTGTTTGAATCAGGCCAAATGTCAAGTGCTACTCAGCCAGCCAGCGAGCTTTGACCAGAAAGCCACTTCTCCCTCCTGATCAAGGACAATGACAGGTATTTCCATACACATTTCTTTTTCTTTCTTCTTTCCTTTTCATGAGTCAAGATGGCCCATTGTTGTAACCCAACTGTAATTTGTTCTCTAGCCTATGTGCACTTGTGCGTCAAGCTTCTCGTGGGTGTGTGAGAGTGTGTGTGTGTGCGTGTCGCACAGTGATGTACAAGAACTGATTAAGGGAGTACCAGTAACTTGCCCTGGTATCGTCCATGCCTGGCTGAGTGCAGCATACATAATATACTGTATACAGTACAGTTTATATTTATTGGTTAGGACAACGCTCAGACCCTTCACTGCTTTGTCTCCTTGATGACAAATAGGCAGAATGCTATTTCAGTTTGACTGCATTTCATTGATTCATACATAATCTATATTGACAAAATTGTATTATAATTTTTTTGCAAATATCATTTTCTTTTTCTAAAATGATGTATCTGCTCATCTGGTGACTGTAAAATAAAAACAAATAAGAAAATAAATGTTTTTTGTGTTATTTGCATACACACTCAGGTGTGCACTGCTGTGTGATGGAAACCGTGTCTGTTTTGTATATAAATGTGTCAGTATTTATGAAAAGCAATTTGTTTTATGGTTAGGTCACATACACTGAAGTCAGTTCTAGTAATTAAGTCACAAATTCATACAGTAAAATCATAAAGTTAATATAATAATAATAAATTTGCAGTTTTGAAGTAAAACAAAAACAGGCATTAGGCAAATTATGTGCAAACATAAATAAAAAAAAATGTGAGAAGAGGTCAAGCTAATTCCAGAAATTGCCAAGGAATAGACGGACATAACAGAGAATCTGCTTTACTAACTTGGGTGTTATTTTTGTAGTTTAGGTCAACCTCCTGTGGCAGTAACTATAACATTATACCAACCTATATGGAATTCTTCAAGCTCAGTAACAGTGCTAGAGCGACAGAGATAGAAACTCAAGCTGAGCTTTAAACGCTAGCAGATTCACCACCACATGTAAGTCACTTTATTTGGAGGTAAAGCTGAAAGTGAACAAAAGTAAAATCAGAAATAGTTCCTCGTTGCGCAGGAAAATGTAACCTGCAAAACTACTTTTTCAGCTTTTGTTTCCTCCTTCAGTTTGACTAACTTTGTTTAAAGCCTGTTTGATCATGTGACTGCTCATTGTTCTTGCCCCATCTGACTTCTTCTCACCAATGACCCCATTGTTCCTTAGCAATCTTAACTTAGTGAGCACAACATTACACACATCGTATGTGGAAATTACAGCAGAAACTACTAACATAAGAGCAACATTGTCATGATTAATGAGTTATATTGTGAAAGAACATCAGTACAATCATGAACATCACCAGTAGTGGAGTTATTATTATATTTGATTATTATAGGTTTTTACATTAACAGTTGACGTGCATTATACAGTACATTGTGCATACTTGTAATGTTGGCTGTGTGTGCATCTGGTAATGTGTGAAACATAAAACATATTTATATGTGGGTGTGCCTGTTCGTGTATGTGAGTACATAAGGGAGCATGTGTTTTGGAGCGTGTATCATCTGGGTTTATATATGGTATATATGTACTGTTTATGTAGCTGCATGTGTCTGGGTGTGTTGGGGTGTATGTTTATCAGATAATGTATTACTGTGTGTGCATTTTTGTGCATGTGTGTTTATCAGAGTGTATGATTGTGAGTTTAACACACCAGTATATCACTGCATACCTCAATTTTGTGACTGTCTGAGTGTGTATTTGTGCATGACTCCCTGCATGTGTACATGTGTGTGTGTAGTTTGGTGCATGTGTCTAGTCTAGCGTCTGTGTGATAAGGCTCGTTAGCAACCCGATGCCGTGCCACAGCTGTGTCTGTCCCAGTGGAGGCTTCCTCACTGAGGGACTGACTGCATCTGCACCACCATACTGTGCCACACACACACACACACACACAACTGTGTCCTCACCACCCCCTCACCTCTGTTGTTGTGTGTGCTGTGAGCCCGCAGAGAAGAAGTTATAGCAATACACAATTAGTTAGCAGCAGCTCACCTGACAAGATGGCTGATCCCTGTACACCTGGGAAGATGGCGGCACCCAGACACACACACACACACACACACACACACACACACACACAGACATGCGCGCGCGTGCACACCAATGCACATATTGTCAGAAACCAATAACAGCTCTCAATCATCCCCAACTCATGCCATTTTATAAAATATGCTAGTTAGTTCATCTGCTAGAGAGGGGAAGGTTATTGTGAGACAGAATGCATAATAGGGAAAGGCTCCTGCTGCACTCCATGCAAATGTGAAGCCTGATGTGTCAGAGGTGTGATGGATCTGTTCTGACAGACACAGTGACAGCCAGGTGACAGCAACTTAAAAACCTACACTCCTTCTTCCTCTCACTTGCGCCCTCCTTATATATATTTACATCCAGAGCATCTTAATGCACTTTTCCTCCTTAATCTTTCACGTTCTTCTGCAGCTAGTTCAGAGACGTCCCCATATTTCACAGGATATGGAATTTTGTGATCTAACAAAGGTTATAGGCTGATTTGCGAGCTATGTTCAGGTGTATGATACCTGCATAAACTGTTGTGTGCTGTATAATGTGCCAGGTCTGACAGTAAATATTAGTGAGACATAGTGAAATTCTTCACTGAAACCCAAGACTCTAACTACTTATAGTCTTTTTTTGGAAGTGCAATCCAGTGGTGTAGTTCTGCTAATAAATAATAAATACTTTACATATGATAAAATGGTAATCATCATAGAAGCACAAGATGATGTGTCAAACAAAAGAGAAAGAGATCGTAAAGATTTATTAATGCACTAACACCAAAACTATACACGCCTGATGTGGTGTTTGCATCTTTAAAAAAAAATGTTAACGCTCCTTTTCTTGGTTGGTCTTTTCAGGAAAAGGTTGTAAATACAAATTTCCAATCATATATATAACATTTTAATGCATTTTCCTGCTAAAACACAAAGAAGAAGTCGGTACTTTTTGGATTTTAGTATTGTCTGCAGGAGTGACGTTTCACCTCTCAGGACAAATCCTGGGCTGCAAACAACTCATTTCTATTCTTAAACTGGGTGGGGCTGGGCTAATGCACAATTACACATGATTAAATGGCAATTACTAGGTTTTATAAAACATAGACTCAACTCAGAAAGGGTCATTCTAGACACTGTGGCATGCTCAGGATGGTCCTGTTGGCAGCCATGTCCTCTCCTCGTGAACATATAATTTGGCAGCATTTCACTGCACTTTTTCTCCCCATTGCTCAGTCACGTGGATTCCACACACTCACTGAACAAAACCCAGTGTTGGATACATTTCATTTACCCAATTCATTTGCATTTTAGTTCAAACCTGCTCACAAACTGCATTACTGTGAATTTAGGGATTTTATATCTTTAGAGTAATTGAATATATTAATTCAAATCAAGTTAATCACTTACAAATATATTCAGTCTATGCAATATTTTATCAAAAATATTGAGGTGTAAAAATACAATGATCCAATTCAAAGCCATTGCTGCATCAAGCCTATGTCAAATAAAATCAATCTTTATTCAAAGAAAAATGGGTTCATGCTTTAATGTTGTACCGAAAAAAACCACAGTAAATATTTTTCATTTACAGTGCAGAAGAAAAAGGAGAGCACTGCCTAAAGCAGTGCATTATGCAGAGTTTACTGCCGGGCTGTGTGTCCTCTCCAACACAATGTAACAATTACAGTCTTAGCAAACCATTTCTAAGCTCATGTTACACCTAAACAGAAACATCTCAATCCTACAGCAATAAGTCAGACTAACAACTCTGTTTGGATTGCTGCTAATGTTTTTATAAAACAATTTGTAACTCTTGCTAGATAATATATCATTTATAATAAAAAGCCAAAATCAACAAATGTTGACTGACATCATCATCATCAAGTCGACATCAACTAATTGTGAATATCATACCTATGAATGCTGATGCAAAATGGGTGAGTTTCTATATTTATTTATTTAGTTATTTATTTCTGCCCCTTTTTTCAACAAGTCCATTCGGCCTTAGTGATTCAAAACATGGAGCATGCTAAGGTCATAACATGAACTAAGCAATGGGCAGCATTGTTTATTGAAATAACAAACTACTTACAGTGACCCATACAGCTACAGTATTTCACCAAACACATTACAGTCCTGACATCAGCAGCAACATTCTGAACAGAAGAGAAAGACAAATACAGAAAGCCTGAAATTTATGATTCATAATAAAAGAGGAGTAAGTGATGAAGAACACTTTCTTATCCTCTACACATGTCCTATTGTATTGCCAGGCTTATGCCATGGATGCTTAGAGAAACAAAACAAAGTAGGATGGCTTCAAATCTTCAATCATTTCCAAAGTGTGTTTGTGGTTAGTTTAACTGATGGTCTTTTTCAGTGAGTGTTATCAAAGAGAAGGATTGTTGCTATGGCTACCTGCGGTTAATATAGAGACAGGTGAGAAATGAAAGGAAAAAAACAACATAAAGTGTCTCAGTAAGGTGCTGGTCCACCACATGCCACCAGAACATTGACTCTCCACGTCTCTGGACTCTACTGGCAGGATGAATACTGCTCTTCCAAAAGACATTGCCATATGTGGTGTTTTGATGATGTGGTAGAGACATTGTCTAACACATCACTCCGACATCTCCCAGTGGTGTTCAACTTGCTCGACATCTGGTGGCTGTGAAGGCCACAGCATATGATTCACATCACTTTCATCCTCATCAAACCATTCAGTGACCCCTCGTGGCCTGTGGACTGGGGCACTGTCAACCTGGAGGAGGCCACTTCCATGAGAACAATTTGGTGTTGATCTGCAGTGACCCTTCCCTCTAAGGAGACAAATGAACCCAAACCATATTACCATCTGCATTTGGCATGTTTCTCCACACATTTATTCAGGTTTTTCCTTCATTTGTCACCTGTCTGTACCTTGTGCACTAATGTATATCTTTTCAGACATGGGATACATAACATTGTTGGCTTCATCAATCTGTTAAAGTGACGGCTTTCTGTCATTCAGACATAGGCCACGTTTAGATTAAGGTTCCTCATGGCTTCATTAAGACATATCAATGACTGTGACAAAGAGAGATGCCTTAGGCATGACAACAAACAGTGTTTTCTCAGTGCATGGTTGCAGAAGACAGTGAGCATGTTCCGGGAGAATTGTTATTCTCATGTTATGGCTGTTTAGGGCATTCTCCAAAATAGTCATGTTTTTATTGAGCTAAGCAACTCACAAAGATGCACAAGAGACACATGCACACACCTAGACTGTTGTGATTGGTAGGCCCATTACGTGACATCCTACAGTACATCAGTACATCATAATCTTGTGTGTGCCTATCCATTAATGTGGCTGCATGCAGTTCAGACTTGTATCCTGTTGAAAGTGATATGTAAATGTTGCTAGGTCTGACCTAATAAGACTGCCTTCATGACTTTTACAGAATGGTGACCAGGGTGCCCATTCAGATATGAAGCCAACATGCCAGATTGATGGAAAGTGCATGTCTGAAAGGAGCTTAACTGTGGTCAAATTGTGCTCCAGGTCTTTGTTTAATGGATGCATTTATGCAATCTTAATGGAAGCCTGCCAGCCAATCAGAAGATTTAAATAATTTGTTTCAACCCATAAAATTGTGCAGCACAAACACCAAATTCTGAGATAAACACATTTCACTGATAATATTTTTTCTGTGCTTGGTTAGTCACAGGGGATGTAGTGTGCACCACTGGTGGTCAGTGAGCACACCGTACAGTAATGTGTCATGATCCAGTTTCATCGGCATCCTGACCCCATGCAGCTCCCTGAGAACCACTGAGAAAGGCTGATGGGACTTCCTGCTGGCGAGTGTGCTACACTGCGCTCGCTGCTATGGTTTATTACAGCAGAGCCTCCCCAAGGACTGAGCTGATGGTGAACATCAAAACTGTGCCTGGCATATTAGAACAGTGAGGATGTGGGTGGAGGTCATCTCCAATGAATTCTGCCTCATATATGGGACAAATGCCTTTGGCACGTTGCATGAATGCTCATTATCAATTCATGGAGCCACTGAACACTCCCTGTTTCTCTTCAAACTCCTTTTTTTCCCTTGTCTGTAAAGGGAGCTGAGCCTTTTCTTTTTTGAGCATGAATTTTGAGAATTCAAACTTCCGCTCAATGACAAGCTATGAGTCCCACACTGGAAAAAGGTCCCATGTGTTTGAAGCATCTAGGCCTCTCCATCTTTTTGATCAGCAGCTCGGCTGTGAATTCAGCAGATCAGAAAGTGGATCAGAGGCTCCCTGGGGACCGCCATTTACGTCTGCCACCAGCAGAGGATAGAGAACGTAATTAAGAGTTTGTTAAGATGCCCAAATTCCTTCTCATTTCCATCCGCCTCACATTCCTCCTCCTCCTCTTGCTCCCCGTAGCTCTGATCTTGCCACAGATTAAACCTCTCATTCCCCGAGAAGACCGAGCCATGGAGGGGAGCTACATCTCCAGCCACACAGGCTGATTATCTTAAAGAGTAATTAGTGAGTGTGACAATCCCTGCTACAGAGCACTGTGTCGACATGATGGAGATGGATTATTCTGACTGGGGTGTACACAGGCCCTGCTGAAAGGCACAAGAAAGAGAACCAAATGTGTTGCATGTGTGTTAATTATTAGTGTCACTCATTCTTTATGTGTCTTTATGTGCTGTTCATGACGATTACAGTTCATGTATGTGTATGTATCAGTGTCAGTCATTCAGCAAGCAACTTCAAACCACCAAAAGGCAACAATTATCCCCTCAGTAATGTGCAGCTTGGGCTTAGTACACATGGTGAGAGATTTGATACGCTAATTGATCTGAAAGATTATTGGTACTTCTGTGGGGGAGGGTGCAGACTTGAAAACATAATTCACTTGCTTAGAAATGTGTCTGGGTCAGTCACTGTGAGAACACTTTTCATAGTTAATTAATGTTATTGGTCATAGTCACAGGAAAACAAAGATCAAGGAAATCAGCATAACATGCATTTAGGCAAAGTGGGCTTTAAATGCCCTTTATCGGTGTTATAATTTTTACAACACTATTCCTCATTATCATTCCGTACTACTCAGCTTCAGTATAAAAAACAATGCAGTTTAATAAAGTAATTTAACTCATAAGCAATTATTTGAAAGAATGGCTTAAAAGCTATCAAAAATTAATTTGAGTTAATGGGAGGAGGGCAATTAGACCCCATTGTAACATCATCATTTCATGTGGTAGTTGTGTTGTGAGCCACGCTTTAACATCCCTCCAGTGGAATTTAGAGAGCAGTAGTGCTGGCAGAGCTAAGAACAACTTAAGGTCTGGAATTGGATGCCTTCCTTAAATCATTCAAGTATTTAGCAAATAGACCTTTATGCATCACTGAATCAAAATGATGTCATCACCCAAAATGGTTCTTACTCAGAGATGAACTATCACTAAATAAATAAGACTTTCTGACGAGCTTACTGGAAGAACCACTGGACTGCAGGTTCTGATGGAGGTAGATGGGTTTGAGGCAGGTTAGCTGCGCTAATGGGACACAGAAATAACAGCTAGCAACTGAAAAGGGAAGATATTAGTTCATGAAGGATGTGGCATAAGGTGATTATTTGAAGTGAAAAGTGTGGATGCCTTCAGTCAGAGCTGATTAAAGAGCAACCTGGACACCAGAAAAGGAAATATTTGGTGAGAGTAAGCATGATACTGTACATGGTCTTCATGAAGTAACTTTCACTAAGTTGCATAAGCAACACAATTATTACAACAGTAAATAAAGCTAGTGTCAAAGCACTCTTAGATTGTGTTACAGTGCCTAAAAAGGTCCCAAAATCTTTTAAATTCCTCTCAAATCATTTCAATTTAATGCATATAATTCAGTTCAGTTGTATTTACTGAGCACCAAATCATAGAAAAAAAATCACTTTATATTGTAAGGTCAAGACCTTACAGTAAATGGACTGTATTTATATAGCACTTTTCTCATAGTGTGTTGCACTGGCCAAAGTGCTTTACAGGAGATCATACACCATTCACACACCGATGACGACAGGCTGCCACACAACGGCGCTAGTCAAGCCACCGGGAGCAATTTGGGGTTCAGTGTCTTGCTCAGGGACACTTAGGCATGCAGGGAGACCGAGAGTCGAACCACCAACTGGCTGGTTAGGAGACATCTGCCCTACCTCGTGAGCCACAGCCACCCCTTACAGTATAATAAAGAAAACCCACATTTAAAATTCTAAATGGATTAAATTAATAGGGTTCTGAAAAAGTTTTTCTTTTAATTTCTTAGCACTTAAAGTTAGTTCATTCTTAGATCTTTCTTACACCTGATTGTTCATTCTTCATCAATTTGAGTCCCAGTTTTGTCTAATGAAATTTATTAGACATTTGTTGGTTTAAATGCTATTGACAGTTGTCTGCTGGAGAAAAAAACCATTCATCCAGTTATTACCTTCTGGTCTGTCTGCTTTCTGCAGCTGCTCATTAGTATTCTCTGCATCGTCTCTCATGTTTTAATTGTCAAAATTTTTGTGAAACACCCTAACATGAGATTATTTGCCTATGTCTTTTGGCAAAAAAAGAATATGACATAGAAACATGAGAGTTTTTATTGGAATTCATGTATAAATTTGGGGCAGATGGTTTGCCATGCAGTGGTTTAGCCAGTAATGGTAATCACAACACTAATGTTGTGTGTTGAATGAATAGTGTTAGAGTTATGGTCAACAAAGCCACTGAAATCACATTCTGGTCCTTCTTACACTGAGGGTAATTTTCACCCATGCTTCTTTCAGTATAATGTGGCTGTTGGTGGGTCCTGTACTTAAATACTCCCCAGACATTCATGAATGATGAATCCTACTGAGTTTGATGATCTTCTGCCTTTCCTTCAGTGCCACCAACAGACTGAGGTTTTTGGTTCAGAACTATCTCAACAACTATCAGACTGATAGCAGTGAAGTTTGCTACAGATGTTAACCACAGAAAGGACTGTAATAATTGTAGTGTGCCCTTCTCATCTAGCACCGCCATCAGGTCCACATGTGAAATGAGGATAGTGTTCTTTCCATGGTGGATCAAAATGAAAAGCTAAACGAATGGAATACTATAAGACCAAATAATAATAATAATTTTGACAAAAGATGTAGTAAAAAACACATGGAAACAATTGATGTTAATGATTTAATCACACTTAAAAATTAGCTTGTGTCAAAAGAGAAGATGCATTTTAAAAAAGAAACAATGAAAACTTGCCCTTCCTCTTGTTCACTACTGACACCTGGACACCTCTGCCACTGTATGAAACTGTAATTTGGTCTATGGCATGCGTTTAATTTCTCGGTCTGTAACACTGGTGAACTGAGTGATCCTGCTTCTAACCTCTCTCTGCTGCCCCTGGGACATTTTCTTGTTGACTCCACAGTGAGATGCCAAAACAAGCAGGAGAGAAAACAGATCAATGAAATTCCATATGAGATGATGGAAAAGCTGTGAGAGAGGAGTGTTAGCGGTCAGGACCGAAGATCAAACAAAAGTGACATCATCACTTCTTGCAAACTATCATCACAGCACAGATTTCAATGGTGGTTCACTCATGATCCAACTTTAAAATGGACATACCCCTCAGATCTCTGTGACTGATGATCCAAATATGTACAGGTGTAATGGAACACCTGCAGTGAAAAGCAGTCATTTAACCCATAACCAGTACAGTACTGACTTCACCTGTAACAGAAAACTTCTGCATCAGGCCAGTTATACTGAATGGCAGTTCCTAAAGAAATATCACTTATTGTAAGGGCAAAACACTGGCAAAAAGATCCAAAATCCAAAAGTCTGTGGTTTTTTTGTTTTTGTTTTTTTTTTTTTGTTGTTGTTGTTGAAGGAACCAGGGCAATGCTAACTTCTGGACTGGCCTATAAAAATATTGTGCATCACCCCTATGGCACTCTATAAGGAGCAGTGCTAAACTTGTGTCTGAATTCCAGGTGCATATTGATGTGTCCAACTGTGTTCTGCAATGTTTGTGCCCACAGGTGCAGTGCAGTTTGGTGCGCAGCCAGGTGTCACCAGGCCCACTGTGGAGGAGGGACAGAATATGATGTTAGAGGGAGGAAAACATCATAAGGAGGTGGAGTTGGGGCTGGCTTTAGTTATATGCAGTAGAACTGGTTTTCATGCTTTTTGATACGTGGGGATTTTAATATTCATGCAAACTGCCCCTCTGATCAGCTGGCGAAAGACTTTTATTCATTGTTGGATTCATTTGATCTTATTCAGTCAGTACTCTGCCCCACTCACCAGCATGGGGGCACACTCGACCTCATTATTTCACGAGGTCTGTCTGTAGGTATGGGAGATGTGTCAAACTCAGCCATCTCCGACCACTTTTCTGTCTGTTTTGAGATTCTGGCACCATTCAGTGTTCCCAGACCCGTGGCCCCACGCCAATGCCGCAGGATTATCACTCCACTTACAGCCCCTAAATTTGCTGCTGCCTTTCTGGCCTCTGGATTTAACTTCCCTGAAACACAAACTCTTCCCATGTGTCCTGATGCTCTTCTCTCCTCATCTGATTCTACCTGCTCTTCGATCATGGACTCCATCGCTCCATCTAGGATAAAGAGACCCAGAAACATCTCTGACCCATGGTTGAACGACTCCACCCGGGCACTGCGGAGACGCTGCAGACAGGCAGAGCGCAAATGGAAAAAGGACAGTCTGCACGTTTCCCTGGACATGCTAAGGGACAGTTTGGTCTCTTACCAAAACTCTGTTAAAAAAGCTAAAACTTGATATCTGTCTAGTATCATTTCAAACAGCAGTCACCATCCTAGAATACTTTTTAAAACCATTAATCAAGTCATTAATCCTGTTACCCTGCCCATTGAAGGCTCAGTTCAGTTGTGTAATGAATTTCAGAGCTACTTTACTGATAAGGTCTGGGCCATTAGACAAAACATTCCTAAGCTCTCATCTTCTGTATCACCTGTTTTTCATGGTCTAGACAAGCTAGAAACTTTTGTCCCGGTCTCACTGCCCCAACTCAAAAAATATGTCTCACTGCTAAAACCTGCCTCTGCCCCCCTTGACCATGTCCCTGCCAGGATGGTCAAGGAGGTCATCGATAATATAGGCCCCACTCTGGTCACATTCATCAATTTCTGCCTTGAGCTGGGCATGGTTCCGGACTCTCTCAAGCATGCGGTAGTGAGACCACTTCTAAAAAAGTACAACCTCGATCCCTCTCTTTTATCTAATTTCCGCCCAATTTCCCTCTTACCTTTCCTATCTAAGGTCATGTTTTTACTCAACTGCAATCTCATTTAGATCGGCTTAATATTGGTGACAAATTTCAGTCAGGCTTTAAGCCCCATCATAGCACAGAATCTGCTCTGCTGAAGGTCCACAATGACATTGCTTTGGCCCTTGATGCTAAGCAGCCTGTCATTTTAGCTTTGCTAGATCCATCAGCAGCCTTTGACACCATTGATCACACGGTCCTGATCTCCCGCCTAGAACATTATGTTGGCCTAAAAGGCCCGGCTCTGAGCTGGTTTACTTCCTTTCTGACCAACAGGACCTTTTCTGTCACCATTGGGGAGTTTTCCTCTACAGTGACACCCCTCAACTCAGAGGTCCCTCAAGGTTCGATCCTGGCCCCGTTACTCTTTTCTTTGTATATGTTACCACTTGGTCAAATTATATCAAGGCATAATGTGCATTTTCATTTTTATGCAGACGATGTCCAGATCTATATGCCCCTGACCCAATGTGACTCCAGTGCTCTCGCTCCCCTTTTTAACTGTATCCGTGACGTCAAACTCTGGCTCGCTGAAAACTTTCTCCACCTAAATGAGAGCAAGACCGAGTACATCGCTTTCAGTCCAGACTTGGCCACCCTGAGACCCAAGCTAGGTGCCCTGACCCCTTCAGTCACTGACACTGTTAAAAACCTTGGAGTAATATTTGACAGCAGTTTTAACTTTGATAAACAGATCTGCTCCGTAGTTAAAACCAGCTTCTTTCATTTGAGGATACTAGTAAAAGTGAAGCCCTTCTTGTCTCATGTAGACTTAGAAAAAGCAATTCACGCTTTTATTACGTCCAGACTGGACTACTGCAATGCCCTTTATGTCGGTATCTTGAAATCCCTCCTTTGGAAGCTACAACTTGTACAGAATGCTGCGGCTCAGCTCCTGTCTTGTACTGCTAAGTATGCTCACATCATTCTCTTCTCATTACACTGGCTTCCAGTGAAATTTAGAATTGATTTTAAAGTGCTCTTATTTCTTTTTAAATCTATTAATGGCCTTGCCCCCTCATATCTTTCGGACATTGTGTCTGTCTACTCTCCCTATAGACCCCTACGCTCTGCAGACCACCTATCTCTAGTCACCCCCAGCTCTCGTTACAAAAAATGGGGTGATCGCTCTTTTAGCAGTTATGGCCCTAGGCTGTGGAACGTGCTACCTCTAGAAATACGGTCCATAACCAAGTTGGCCCCTTTTAAAGCAACTCTAAAAACGCACCTTTTTAGACAGGCCTTTGACAACTCATCCGGATCATCTCTTTTGCTGCTGTTTTATCATCCATCTTGTTGATATGTCCTTTTCTTGTTGTTTTTAAGGTCTGTTATGCTAGCTATGTGTTTTTTATGTGTTCTGTGAAGCACTTTGTGCTCCTTTTGCGGGTTGTAAAGTGCCATATAAATAAAGTATTATTATTATTATTATTATTATTCATGCAGAAGTTCTGCACATAAATATTCACTCAGTAGTCTGCTACTATCACTGACCAGCTTTTGTTTGTGGAAGAAAGTAAGTCTCTAATCCTGTAACCAGCAGCATTTACCATGTAATTTACTCAGCGCTACATCCAGAGTGACATCCATGGGTTCTTGCATGTAACTTTATAAGCATTTAACAGTTTTTAAAATAATACAATAAAATCATATTGTAATCATTGTATCTATGGTGAAAGTGATTATGCTCCACCAGATACTAAAACATCTCTTGCTGTCTATGACAGCTACCTGTTCACTTTGCCTTAGAGTGTTGCAGTTTGGAACAATTTTAAGCAACTTTAAACACATTTAGTTTCAAGTATACCCCAGCTCCTAAAGCAGCCATCAACTTAACCTATCCTTATTTGGAAAAGACAAACATTTTCTGGGGTGAACTCTCTTGTGACAAGTAAAGCTTCTCCTCCCCATTTTTAAATAAAAAGAAGCAAGTAATGTAGGTGTAGTAGATAACCAACATGACTGAGACATGCTGGTTATCTACTGAGATAAGAAAGACAATAATGTTCACACAATTTGAAGGACAGATGATGTTTGGGAAATAAACTGGAGAAATGCCACAAAAAGCACCTAACAGCAAAGATGAAGACAGACAGATTGTTTGGGAGTGTTGGTGGTGCTCTGGGTAGCTTGAAACGGAGGGTATAATGTTGAGCCAGGTGAGAGACATCTCATTACACTTTTATGTGCTGCTAACTGCCGCGGGTTGGCCGACTGGTTAAAGAGAGCTGAACACAGCTCCTCTGGTTCAGATGGCTGCTCTGCCCTGCATGCCTAGAGGCGGGTGCTTCACTCCTTTTCTCATGTTAATTAATTTGCTGACACTTCACTCTTTGTCATTCCCAGCAGTCACGTCTTCTGCTCTGTATCCTGTGGCACTGCTTTTATCAAATGGTGAGATTTCGACATCAGATGGGTCTTCCATGGTGCCAAAAGGACAGGCCTGAACCTCCTCATCCTCCTTGGCCGGGGTTTGACCTGGCTCGGCATCGGCTGCGCTGTCATCCAGAGTAAAGCCTGGACTGAGAGTGTCTCTCTGTCTCAGCCCGGAACACTGGAGTCATTATTTCCCTGCTGCACTGGCCCTGCAGCAGGCCAAGAATATGGCTGACACACATTGCCTGGGGTTATGCCTGGGGGCTGGCGTCCCTTCTCTGTAGGCCTCAGCTCCCCTGGAGAAACAAGCAGTGCCAAATAACAGCTGCTTGAGGCAGCAAAAAAGCACCCTTATTTCCACTTGTCCTCAGTCCAACCAGTACACCAGAGTACTTCAGTGGCTTTCAACAGTGTGTCATGAAGGCCCAAGAACACTCAGAGGTCATGTTTTCAGTCACAGTTTTGATTATCATACAAGTGCCATCAAATGAGGACACAGTCACAGCTTCTTTGTCCCACTGTTGTAGTTTGGCTTTAAAAAATACAATGTGGCTCCAGGGATGGTAATGTTGGGGGATGTGTCCACCATACTGGTCCAGTCCAGTCCTCCCAGAGGATGAATCCAAATGAATTTGATTATCAGACTTCGTGCCACCAGCAGGTTGACATTTGTGGGTCCGAGTGAAATGTCTTGACAGCTGTAGGACTGATTTCTATGAAATTTAGTGTAGGTAGTTTTGACTTAATATTTGTATACTTTACCACACATGCGTATGATTTTCAGTTGTTTCCTGCTTTGTGCTTTTCAATTCAAAATTAAATTCAAATTTTATTTGTATAGCACCAAATTTTATTGTGATTGACTTCCACCCTGTCCTGGTTTTTGTTTTCACTTCTTTTAGTCAGTTCTCATCAGACACCTGTTCTTCATTTTTTCTGATTCACTACTCCCACTTTTCACAGCAGTTGTTCATGTCTGTAATTAGTTCGTTCTGCATTTAAGTCTCCAGACAGCAGTCGCCAGGTCATTTGTTCATTATCACCTGAGACACTTGGTCTGTTCTCTCCATGAGATATTTTAGCTTTTTGCCTGTTCACTTTCTCCAGAGACTCTCTGGTTTTCTGTCTCACCTGGCTCTTTCCTGTTTCAGGCCCTGGATGCCATCTTCACACTCACTGCATCTGTTTCTGCTCATCTTCCCTTGTTTCATCTTTGCTTGGTTAGTTTAGATATTATGTTTAACATTTTCCTCTTTCTTGTGTCTTTCTTGTGTTTTCTGTTTATGCTTACCCTGCATTGTTGTGTGGTGACTACTTGCCTGTGAGTGTCTTTACGTAGTATTTAGTTCATCACCTGTAGTAGTTTGTATAGTTTAATTGTATTTTGTGTTCGTACTAGTCTAAGTTTTAGTATTGCTCCTGAGTTGTCTAGTTATTCCACTTTTGAGATGAGTCTCAAGTCGGTGTATGCGACTTAAATGCGACTGAAGTCCAAGTTGCAATATAAAGATTCCCGCCTGTGTATTGTATTCCTCCTGGTCTTGTCTGCATTTGAGCCCAGAGACACTAAAATAAGCATTCCTGTGGTAAATTCCCATTAAAGGTGTGGTATTTTGGGGCATTTGATAGTTATTCAACAAATTAATGACTATGCCCATCAGCTTGAAAATTTCAATACATTAAAAATATGGGAAGCATTTTATTTAAAAAGCAGAACCCAGAATGCCACTTAGTATTTAGCACTCAGTACCACTCTTGTGAGTTTGCTAACTTGTAAGATTAAAAACCACAGAAGGGTAAAACATGCCAGGCCGACACTGATATGAGGTAAGTAAACAGCTACAGTTAATAAAATTGATAAGGACTTGTTAGATTTACAGTACATGTACAAAATGATCATGCACTGATGATATTTGAGAGTACTGGTGGCAAAGAGGCATTGGAGGGCCCCTAAATCAAATTTTGCTTAGGTCCCCATAAAGACTTAAGCTGGGCCTGTATTTTTCAGCCATTTGTCTAAATTGAGTTTGAAGTCAAGAATATAAAGTCAAAATTAGTTTGAGTCTTTTACCAGTGTTAGCCAATCAAGTCTCAAGTTCTCAAATTTGTGACTAAAGTCCGACTTTAATCAAGTCATGTGACTCCAGTCCACCATTTCTGTCATGTCCCAAACAAAAACTGAAGTCCCTTTAGAAGGCAACACATTTTGATCACAAATATGATTACTTTAATTGTTTTCAACATTTATCATTACATTGAAAGTGAGAACATCAACTAACATCATTGTGCATCAAGTAATTGTAGTAATTGTAGCGAGAGGACATAGACCACTTGTGATGTGGTGAGCTCTGAAAACATTTTCAGGGTGGAAAAACACACCATGAATAAGTTGATAGTTCTGAGAATCCCCAGTAAGTACAACCAAGCCATAACCTAAAGTGTGTGCACAATTTAAAACTTTACACAGATTTTAATCAGTCTTTTTAAAATCACAATTTCTTTTATATAAAGCTTAATAAAACAAAGCTTTGCAGATTTCATTTTCATAAGTAAAAACCAAAATGAGCTCCAAATATATTTACTCAAAGGAGAGGATGGAGGTTTGACGAAACAATACTTGCAGATATGCTGAAGATGCTTGGTCGACAGAAACAAAGTGATTGGCTAAGATTCACTATAAAAGAAAACAGATTTTTATCCAAGCAGCTAAAAAATGTTTCTAAATTGACTGTTGAACTTCCAGCACATAGCCCACCTCAAACATTAATGATATTTTCCAGCACTGGGTTGTTAACAACTTTACTTTCTCTAAGGAAACCATCTCCCCAGGAAGGAATGTTTCAACTGGATGTTCTTTGCTTTGAGGTCGCCTCCCATTTGTACCCAGACAAAAACAATGTGAATTTATTTCAGTGATGACCTTCTGATCTGTGGCTGATTGTGGACTTTGTCTCTGTAGTGAGCGGTTACAGTGAAGCCCTGCTGATGCTTGGATCCTCGTGGTACCCAGCTGGGGACTCAGTTGCTGCAATATCAGGTGGGTCAGAGAAAGTAGCATCAGAGCTGCCTCACTACCTCTGGTCTGCTCTGTTATGTGGTTGACAGGTTCTTCTCTGTTTAGTTGGCAGAGACCAGTTGTTTTATACTCTAGAGGTTCTACAGGCCATAAACTCACCATAATCACACATCTGTCATAGGGCCTGATGCCTAAATCCACTGACCTGGGATCAGCCAGAGCTAACTTCTGAGTGATAGGAGTGTGTTCGCCAAAGTTGGATGTTGACAGAAAATATGCTGGAGTGCGCTGTTTTTTGGGTGTAAGCCGGACCCTGGAGCTTCTTTCCACTATTTACCAAAAGATCCTATCCTGCAGCAGTAATGACTAGAATCTATTTACTGAAATTGTGCTAACACTCTCACAGGTGCTGAAGTAATCTGTAGGTACATTTGCATATTTTTGAATATTCATAGATACTGGAATGTGTAATGAGGGGCAAATGTTGAGGCCTATTACAGAGATTCACTTAACATTTTTGAGAAAAAACTGTGTTGGACTATGTATTGTTTATAGCAGAGCATTTTTATATGCAAATATAAATATTAAAATGTCTTTTAAGTGGAACTTTAAAGTTGCACTGCAGTTCCCCCCAGTTCTTCTTAACATTTTTCAGCTCATTGTTTTGGATTTTATGGCTGACAACTTTACTGTTTCAGTTTACTCTTGCTGCTCTTATCTGTGTCATTTCCAGATGCTGGCTGCTGTTTTTACCAAACAAGCTCTAATAAGCTTGTGAGCATATAGTAAACTAAACATATGAATAAAAGGAGAGTGCATAGTGGACTTAACTGTATCACCACAGCTCAGTAAATACTGAACAAGGTTGCAGAAATTACAGACACTATGAAAAGGTTCACCTGTATTCAGAGGGTTGCAGATGAAGTCAGGTAAGGAGGGGATGCTGTGGGACAAAGGCAGCAGGTTGGCGGTGGTCAGCAACAGCCACGCAAAAACATCTTGCAGTCAAGACAAAAGTCTAAAAACACACAGACTGCAAAGGGAAAAAAGGTTTGAATGCTACAGTGGGATAGAGCAGAGGCCAAGATTTTGGGGGATGTATTCCAAGGTTTTGTGGCTCATTTTCTGGCGCTAAACAGTGAAATGTGTGTGTTCTAATATGTATCCTAATATTTAATATGTATGTTTTTGCTGGTGTCTTCATTGTAAATGACTATTTTTCAGTTTCACACCAGTCACGTGATAGAACATCATCAACACGCCCACTAGCTCAGCGTGAATGCTCCGGAGTGTACACTGCTGTATTCTCATGTGCTCACTCCAGCTTGCTCGGACATTACACAGACTTTGTACTAAGGAGCTGGCAGGGTGAAGTCTGTTTGAGGTCCAGGTCAGCTGACTTGGACATTTGCGTTCTCACATACAGCTCCCCCCAGGTAATGCCTAGAGAATTTCAGGGTTCCAGTGCATGTCTGAAAAGGGGATCATGTAAAGTGCCCTGAGATGATTATGTAGTTTGGCGCTATACAAACAGAATTGAACTGAAGTGCATACATAGAGTATACTAGGGGAAACTAGGGCGGGAATGGGAATCACATGCACAAGTAGTTGTAGGGAACCAGGTAACAGGAAATGATGAGATGGGATTACTGCAGGGCAGGTGGGAGTGGCAGGAACTGAAATGTGCCTGCTCAGTTAATATGCAACAAGTTAATGAAATGTATAAGGGCCTATTTTTTTATAATGACATATGTCAGTGTTGTGTTGTGTTTACAGCCCCATAGTGTCTCCAAAATCATTTAAATCAAGTTTTAACAATATGTTTGTTTATGCACAAAGGCTAACCACCTTACCATGTGTTGTACTGGAACAGTGGCTGTGCATGCACTCAAGATGCAATTTGGGTCTATAAATAGGAGCACCAAACACAGTGGTGGAACCATGGTGGAAATGCTTGACTAACAGAGCTGATTGCTGCATCCAGTTTTTATGCTGACATCCCGACATTTAACAAAACGGTAATTTCTTTGAGTGTTGCTATGTTCAGCTGCACAAAAATGAAAGTTTTCAAGGATGTCTGGTTGTAGTTATGCTAAGCTAAGCTAATTGCCTCTTACTGGCTTAATACTTATCTCCTCATCTGACTCTTGGCAAGGAAGTAATTAAGTCTATTTCCCCAAGTGTTAAAATAAAAATGGGTACATCCCCAGTGCAACACTGACTAGATGTCATCACTCATTTTAAAATCTTGTACTGTATATACTGTAAGTTGATGTCCACAATCATCAAGAACTTCTTTCAAAAAAGACTTTTTCCTCTCAGTTGAAAACTGTTTTGAAAGCTATATTAAAATACATTTTTTTCATGTAACAGTGTCAGAGTTTTGGCTTAGTTTGTGCTTTGAACTTGACCTCTTGCACCAGGTTGGATGAAAAGGTTGTAAACTGAGTTTCCCTCTAAGAAGTCCTCCTCCCAGTTTTTGATGAATAAAAAGACTGTTTCCACATGGTCTTTCTTGATAAATTAGAGTGCTTCAAGTTTTTGCTATATTAAAAATAACCCAAGCAATATGTAGACATAACGAACTACGAGCTCATGGCCTGCTTCAGGCCAAAGCAAACAGACTTTATGTTTGCAAACACCTTTAAAGAGAGAGAAAGAGGCATCACCAGGCCACAGTGACCTGGATCAAACCTCTCTCTCCTTCTGTTTATATCTGGCCGCTCTGAAAGTTCTGTGAAATATAAAGGAACAGAGGAAGCAGACAGGCTGCTCCTTCCCTTTTCTCTCTTGCATCCTCCATCTCATCTCTCATCCCTCTTTATCTGCCTGTCTATGGCCTCACTCTCTGCCACTCACTTTGTTTCTCACTCTCTCACCAACTGCGTTTATCATGAGCCTAGACGGGTTAGACATCAAAAGCAAGTGGACACAATGGTTCTTCAAAAAAAATCTAACAAAGCTTTGGGACTGCTCCCCCAAATGCTCCTATACTTGTATAGCACTTTTCTGTGCATTTCAGCGCTTTCACACTGTTTGGCCATTCACCCATTCACACTCCCAAGCACTCACACATTCACACACCGGTGACATCACTGGGAGCAACTGGGGGTTCAGTGTCTTGCTCAAGGACACTTTGACATGCAGACTGGACAAGCTGGGAATCAAACCTCTCTACCTCCTGAGCCACAGCTGCCCCCCACCCTAGATGGAAAAGTGTTTGTGGACAGCAAGACTGTTTGGAAACCTATAAATTCACAAAAGGACTGTGATTCTGTTCTTCTGCAATTGTGAATTCATACGTAGAGAGGAAGGTAACAGGCAGCCCAGTCTTACATTGGTCCACAGTGTAAAACATAGTAGTGTCACCATAAGGGCTGTAAAATAGTGACATGCCAACATTTTTGTGGTGTGTTCTTTTGTATTTCAGCTTTTTCATAAAAAGACTGCATGACATCACCCAGAGCCAAAGATCACTGCCTCACCTTACAAAACTGCCACCTACTTCTAATCATGAAAAGAAACTGGGTAACGAAGGGTTTCCCCTGAAACTAGTTTTCTGATGGTGGGGACACAGCATACTGTACATAATAGCACATGGAAGACTGTACTGTAATATTTTCCAAATTACTAAATTAACTTTTTTAAATAAAAATCTTTCAAACTGCCACACACTTTTCTGTTTTTTGTCTGTTTGGACCTTAAGTAGCCAGTTATGATTCATAAAACAATTCAGTGGACAGACGGAACAGTCTGGCACACAGTGCACTGGAGTAAAAGTGTGGAAATAGTGCCACTTTTCTCTTTATTAAAGCAATTTTGAATAGCAATTTCTGGATATAAATCTAACAATAACACTCCACAGTGAAATTGTTTTCCCCCATAATAATAGTAGTTTAAAAATAAAGAAGTGCTAGCTATGTAAATTAATGTTATTGATGTAGTAACCCTGCTTAAAATCACATAAAATTTCAAGGAGACCAGACTGATAATGCTGTATTTTCTGCTTTATTTTCAGCACTTTTCTTTATACTTGAGCTATTGTATCAACTTTCTAAGCATTTCACACCTTGTCACTCTTTAATGCAAAGCAATGCTGTCCTTTCCTTGGCACAGGTAGCACATCCATGTGTTGTGAGCAGTTTAATCAGTCAAGAATCATCTTGTCTCCTCATGCATCAGGTTCTAACCAGTCTTGATACAGCATAAAACTGTGCTGTATCAAGAAAAAGCAAAAATTAAAGAAAGCCAGAAAATGATCCATTCAATTATTAGAAAAACATTTAAATATTATAATCAAAATACTGTGTTTTGTCCCCCTGAAAAATGCACAGAGGATGTAACAGTATTGTTTTCAGCCCTGAACAGCATCTGTAGATGTTCCTATTAGACTTCATAGGACCCAACAAGCAAATGCATTGGAAGTACATGTCCAGAGTATTTCAGTTCTTCAGTCGTCCATCTCAGCAAACACGTACACTTCTGTTGTAATCACACCAGCTGTCTACACAGGCCGTATAACAGCTCACGTTTTACTCACACTTTACACCTATAGATGTGACCTGAAGCACTGGAGCTGCTGCCGGTCATGCTACACCTTTTGTGTAGACATGGTGAGAGAGGTAAGGTGTGGGCTAGACAGTCCACAGGCACTTACTAATGGTCTCTCTGGATTGTGAGTAGGGGTGTAATAATGCATTGTGGAAATGTGACAATATGCATCGTGAATCAGAAAACTGGATCGCAATATCAAGTCAAGACTCCATCTAATTTATTTCCTAACAAGAGGGGGCAATAGGCCAGAGCTGTATTCTTGGCTGACCTGTTGTTGACTCTGATGTCCACTAGGACTAACTATAGCCATTAGCCACACTTTACATTAACCACATTCTAATCTACAGAATGAGGAAAATGTTTAAATAAGAAACAAATGTTTGAAAACTGGTTTTGAATTTACATATGAAGAAAAAAATTAACATTAGTTTTCATTCCCACTGTGTTGTCATGAGTCTATCATAAGCCCTGAGCTCCACCATAACAGACAGTGAGGTGACAGCTGCACATGTATGGTTCACCCAGAGAGTCACACTCCAATGTCATCTAGACTGTAGCAGAGGCTTACAACCTACAGACCACCTGTGGTTGTAAGGGGAGCTGTGATTGGTTGCACTACAATACTGTACATACAGATGCACACACACACACACACAGACACCATGTAGACTGCCAGCCCCTGGTTCATGGAACTCAAGGTTACCAGGTCTGCAGGGGCTCACTCAGCTCCAAGAAAATGTCTCTGAGAGTCAGCACTTTCACTTTATGACTGCTTCATACAGACACACAAATGCACATACACACATATATGTACACACACACACATGCACACCTACAGAGCCTGCTAGTTGCTGTTGCATGATCATTTGATATGGTTATCTATATAAGCTAATGTTCTGTGTCTGTGACTGTGTGGAAAAAAAACTTGTCTGTGTGTTTTGGCGAGTGTTTTGAGTTGATCCCACTGAAAGTCACCTCTGATAGCCATTATACACCCACGTGCTGAAATATCCCTCAATTTCTCTTACCCCCTACCAGCTCACTCCCCCACAGACATGGTTTGTTGCTATCTTTCTCTGATTTGCAGGGAATTTACAGCAGTGCCATGGCCATATTAATAGGATGGTATATGCTTCAAGAACTAGCTGGCAGATCTTAAGCACAGCAGTAGATCTGTGACACACCATAGTCAGAAATGAGTTTAGCTTCTGAGTTTTGGGAATCAAAAGTGATTCTGACCATCAATCAGTTCCTTTCCAGCACACACTGTAATATCTCTGGGGATTGAAGTCAAGGTGTGGCTCTTTGTGTGTGAGTAAATTTATGTATGCGCATGTTTCCATACTTTTGAGCATTACGTATGTGTAACTGTGCCTGTGATGTGAGTGAGTGTATCGGCGTGCAATTACATTGGGAAGCTGCTTCCACCTTTATTTGTATGTGTGCGGGTTGTACGAGGCTGTAAATCACCTCTGTGTTGTGCCGCTGCCTGGCTCACGCTCTATGTTCTGTGATAGATCCTGACAAGCTGCTGTCTGATTTATTGATTCTCTGATCTGAAAGTTTGATGCTTAGCCTGAGGGCTGGATTAACCTGCCGACAGTCCTGTCGTCTCCCTTCTCAGAGGTAACCGCAGCACAGACACCCTAATACATTCATATGCATGTACATATATGTGCACATACACACCAGTGGATGTGGTGGACCCTCCTCTTGGCTAGTTAGACAGCTGGAGATGATGTCCAGTCTACAGTTATACTGAGTTTTACTCTCTCTGTTCATTTGTCCTCCTGACCTCCATGAGTAGCTCTGGGTATGTCGGTCTCATAGGCTGGGGATGTTTCAATCACAATCAGAGACAGAAACTCTCCATATTAATACATTTCCCTAAACCAGTGTAGGTCAATTTACCTTTTTAATATAGAAACTCGCTTCAAATGAAGAATTTATTGCATATAAAGCATTCTAGATAAAAAATAAAAACATTTAGCAAATAAAATGTTGCTGCAGGCATACAGGTAGGAACTTCCACCAACCTGGACATACAGTAGAAAAAACTGTTACAAAAGGTCATGTCCATGAAAACGGAAAGCTGCACTAATCAATATTTTAAATAAACAAAACCTGAAATGACAATGTGCCATGTGAGAGATGTGGTTGTAGTGGTAACTCACAAAGAATGACCACCAAAGCTCTAGGAAACATTTTGGGGTCTTTCAGCTCATTGTTTTCTCCGCCAAGGGCATTTGAGTGTTTGTTTGTTAACAGCATAACTCAAAAAGTAATAAATGGATTTGTATGGAATTTTTTTTGTAGAGGTAGAGTATGACTCATGGAACACGTGATTAGATGTTGTTGCTGAGGTGTATGATCACTTGGATACAAGAACATTTTAAAGATTATTAACCATTGTGAGTGCTGGAAAGGCTGTTGATTGTGTTTGAGTCCTTTTGTGACCAAAATGCGCAACTGCACTGCTGAGCACTCTGAGCACAACAGAGTTAGTGACAGCTGCCTATTTTCTGCCAATGGAAACTGAGCGCTGTCGCTTACTACACCCCTCCGTGTGAGACAGGGACTGAAGAAGCCCAGTGAGGTGACAGCCCACAGCTGGGGAAAGATCTACTCTATGCAGCGACAGCTGGACGAGAGCCTGATGGCAGAGATTTTGAGACAGGCTCAAAATGTTAGCATTTTCATCAGTAGGACTGGTAATATGGCACTTTATTAAGTTTTGATATTTTTTCTGGCATCAGAGTAACTACTTAGATTGAGAATATGTTATCAGACTATCCAAGTCATGGCATTTTAAAATTTGTTCTGATGTTTTTGGAGTTGTGAGCATAGACATATACAGTATGTATATGTATGTATAGACATATATACAGTACGTCTATGATTGTGAGTGCTCGTTATTTCACCAAGCTAGCTCTATTAGCAGGCAGCTACATCTTGCTCAGAGCACAGTAGTCTGTCAGTGAGGGCACCAGTATTCCAGCTGCACATTATAGCTGCATTTCCACTACTGGAACCTAACTAGCGATACACCCTGTGCTTCTTACTGTCATCTGGCATCACCTCACAAGTTGACACAAACTATCATGGGAATATTGCTTCTATGGCATTATGGGGAACAAATGCTGGCACTGTACAATATTGCAAAAATCAGGTGCATCCTGTCTCAAAGTGATGCTGAAAAACTGGTCCATGCATTTGTTACTTCCAGGCTGGACTACTGTAACTCTTTACTATCAGGATGTCCCAATAATTCTCTAAAAAGCCTCCAGTTAATCCAAAATGCTGCAGCCAGAGTACTGACAGGAACTAGCAAGAGAGATCATATCTCTCCCATATTAGCTTCTCTCCACTGGCTCCCTGTAAAATTCAGAATAGAATTTAAAATCCTTCTCCTAACATACAAAGCCCTTAATGACAAGGCTCCATCATATCTTAAAGACCTCGTAGAGCCTTATCATCCTAACAGAGCACTTCGCTCTCAGAGTGCAGGTCTACTTGTGGTTCCTAGAGTCCACAGAAGCAGAATGGGAGGCAGAGCCTTTAGCTATCAAACTCCTCTCCTATGGAACCAACTCCCAGTCTCAGTTCAGGAGGCGGACACCCTCTCTACCTTTAAGATTAGACTTAAGA
>NW_018127957.1:318468-321162 GCF_001952655.1 Monopterus albus
AGCTCTACGTCTCTGACGAGCAGTCACCAGCCACATCGACCTGATCAGTGTTTGATTGTTGTGTCTTGTTGCTTTTCTTCTTTTGTCTCTCCTCTATCCACTCACCCCAACCGGTCGAGGCAGAAGGCCGCCCACCAAGAGCCGGGGTCTGTCGGAGGTTTCTTCCTTTAAAGGGAGTTTTTCCTCCCCACTGTCGCCAAGTGCTTGCTCAAGGGGGATTTGTTGGGTTTTCCCTATGTAATAATATTGATAACAGTAAGGTCTAGACCTTACTTTGTAAAGTGTCCTGAGATGACTTTTGTTGTGATTTGGCGCTATACAAATAACATTTGATTTGATGTGATTTGATCTGTAATGTGTAGAATCATCCAGTATGAACATGAATGATATTGGACTGGATCACCTTAGCAGAGCAAATTATAGTGTTATAAAGTCAAAGCAAAGACAAGGACCAGCATGTACAAAATCTGAAACCTGAGATGAAAACTGGTATTGTAGGACTCCCAGTTCCTGGTCTGTAAACAGATGGCCTAGTGGTGTTATGAACAACAAAAGAGAAAAATCTTTTCAGCATGAACACACTTTTATCACTGACAGATTAATTTTAAGAATCAGCGAGCGCTAAACATTACCATAGCATAAAAGACCATGACCGAACACACAAACAGTACCTGTCAACCTCTGCATTGAATTTACAGTGTGTGCAACATGCTAAGACATAGTCCTTTACAGCACAAACGGATGCAGTTCTCTTAGTGTAGTTGTTGAGGAAGTAGCAGTTGTACAGAAAGAAAAAACATTTTTATTTTTATACATAAGCCTGTGCTAGAAGCAACATGAACACTAACTACTGCTAGCAAGAGAGCCTTCCACTTAGGCCTTGCGTATTTACAGCACCTAAACCAGCATGTCACTTCATCTGTGTTCCAGCTTGATTTGAATTGTTGACAGGTTTGAATTAATTCTTACCCTTCAAAAATTTTGGCTGCACCACTCTCCTGCTGTGACATCCTCTCTTGTTCGGTAACGACCTGACAAATTGACAAATTGTCCGTTTCTATTGATTCTACGGCTGAGTGATTTGTTACAAATGAAGTATTTCATTATGAACATGTTCCCTGTTTGGAAACAGTCATAAAAAAAGTATTCTTGAGTGATTTGATGACAGATGAATGTAGGTTGCGGGTTTGGCAGTAAAGTAATTACAGCCTTGTTAGGAAGTGCCATAAACTAATGCCCTACATCCAGTTGTGCTGCTGTCTGTATTGTTAAAATGCAAGGGGCTTTTTTTAAAGTTGCTTTTTCCTCAGTCAGTCCTGAACCTTTTTCTCTCCCTCACTTTGCCTTCTCCGGTGTGCTGTTTCTCTTTGCTTATCTGTCACATTGCTGAGGTGAGTCCTCTGTCTCCTGATTTATTCATGATATGACTTTTAATATCATTCACTATGACACTGGAGTCTGCATCTCAAATTAAAATCCTTCAGGCAAAGTGTGTGCCCTGTACTGTGCACAGTATGTGTGTGTGCTAGAGAAGGAAAAAGGTGACTAAATCTACTGTATCCTGATCGGTTTATACGGCACGGTGAGAGCAGATGCTTAAATAATCCATTATCTTATTACATGAGGGCGTTGCATCCAAGCAGAACTGTAATGCTATGTTTCTCAGAAATATCACTGGATTGTGTATTTATACAGTATTTATATAAATAGACCGACTATCTAAAGTGTTTGACTTGTCTTTATGAGTCTCTCTATGGTAATGTGGCATCTCAGCAATTAGTCAGGTATAACTGAGTAGGGGCTACATGGTTATCACTTGCAATTGCAGTGATGAAAAGGCACACCATTCAAGAGTGTGTGGGTGTTAACTACTAGCATGGCTCCATGTCTGTCTCTGCGTTTTAATGGGTGCTATAAGCTTTGATGGAACATTACCAGTTTGTTCATGAGTGTATGTCAACATACGTGGGTGGAAAGGTGTGTTTCTGAACCACTATCTCTGTTTAAACATGTGGGTGGGATTTTGTATGTGTTTATCAGTGTATTGGAGAATTTGAAAGTGACAAAGAAGAGAAAAGCCAAATGAAGACTTAAAGACACCAGTGTTTTTACACCTCAGTTGCATTTTCTATCCACATTGCCTTGTATACATTTGTCTTCTCTCGATGACAACATGTTCACACTTTGTACCTGCTGATTGCAATCTGCTTGTTGTCACCTCACACCTGATCCCATCGTTTCCCACTGCTGTAAGCAGCAGCTTCTTTTTTTCCTGTTCAGAGTTGCACAAGCAACTATAGTATACTTCAACTCTTCGCCTACACTTGATTGATATGGTGGTTTTGCAAGAGCTACTTGTTGAGAGGGTGGATACCTGAACCAAACTCAACAGGACCCGTCAGTACCCAAGAGTTTGAGATGGGTTTTGTCACACAGGTCAAGCTTTAGGCTAAACAGGCGTAATATTTCACTTGTAAATGAATCCATGCTTCTTCTTTAGTCTAACTTAAAATGCTAGGCCTATTAAAAATTGAAACTATGAGCTAGTTAAGTGCATGACAACTCAATCCACTGTCAGGTTTGGCGTGTACAGATGCCAAACAGAGGTTGTGGTGAACTCAATTAGAAAACCAGACGAACCGAGGTAGCGACAAGTTCTTTACTTGTTGTAAGCAAAACAACTAACACAAAGTC
>NW_018127957.1:321325-321932 GCF_001952655.1 Monopterus albus
TCAGAAACAGAGAGTCAGGCAAGGTATAAATGCTGGAGAGTCAGAGCTGGGGTCTAGAACAATCTGGCAGCGTCCTGGTGGGAGGACGCTGCCTAATGAGAAGTAAAAAAACAGGTGCAAACAATAAGGAGCAGGTGAACTAATGATGATTAAATAAAAGGGCCAAAACTGAGGTGAAACAAAACAGGAAGTAATGTGAAAATAAAAGCATGACAGGAAGCAAAAGGGGCAGGAGCGTGACAGAACCTCCCCCCCCAAAAGGCTGGCTCCCATACAGCCAACCAAAACCAGAGAAGAACCCAGCAGGGAGGGAGGCGGGGGCCCGAGAGGAGGGCAGAAACACAACAGAACCCCGTTCAGGCGGACCCCCCCAGGTTGGTCGGGATGAGCCCGATGAAAATCCTGGATAAGGGACAGGTCCACAACGTGGCAGGAAGGGACCCAGGACCTTTCTTCAGGCCCGTAACCCTCCCAGTCCACCAGGTACTGCATCCCCTGGCCGCGTTTCCGGGAACGGAGAAGACGCTGGACTGCATAAACAAGACCCCCATCAACGAAGCGAGGAGGAAGGGGAGGCACGGAAGGAGGGGCCAGAGGACTGGACCGA
>NW_018127957.1:322552-323297 GCF_001952655.1 Monopterus albus
AGCTCTGGGGAGGCCATGCAGGCGAAAAACATGTAGGACTATGAGCTGTGCCATCTCTTTGGCTGATGGCAGTTTGGACAAGGGAACAAAGTGAACCATCTTAGAAAAACGGTCAATTATGGTGAGTATAGTGGTGTTGCCCTTTGAAGGGGGCAGACCTCTGACAAAGTCCACAGAGATGTGGGTCCATAGCAGTCCCGCGGTCTGTTGGTGGGTGTCTTGTTCCTAGTAGAGTCCGGGCAAGCAGCCTCGAATCCGCGGACATCCTCCTTCAGGGTTGGCCACCAAAACCGTCTCTGTACAGCATAACAGGTCCATGCTATCCCTGGATGGCAAGCGAGCCTGTTGCCATGACTCCACAGCAGGACCTTCGTGCGAAGTGAAGCGGGGAAAAACAGACGATTTGGTGGACAGGTGGAGGGACCCGGTTCTGACTCCTGGGCGTCAATGATCTCCTGTTCAATGCTGAGGTGGGCAGCTCCAACCCGGGCAGACTGGGACAGGATGTATGCTGGTTCTGTGCACTCCTCCTCCCTGGATAAACTGACGAGAGAGGGCATCTGCCTTGCCGTTACGGCGACCTGGGTGAAAAGAGAGAGAGAAAGAAAAACGGTCAAAAAACAGAGACCATCTGGCTTGTCTAGGGTTAAGTCTTTTGGCCATTTGTAAGTACTTCAAATTCTTATGGTCTGTCCAGACCAAGAACGGCTGCTTGGCCCCCTCCCGCCAATGTCGCCACTCCTTC
>NW_018127957.1:323681-328313 GCF_001952655.1 Monopterus albus
CAGGGTGAGGATAGGAGCTGAGCAGAAGCGCCGCTTAAGCTCAGAAAAAGCTTTGTCTGCCGAGGCATCCCAGGCGAACCGTCGTGTGGAGGAGGTGAGTCTGTGGAGTGGAGCTGCAACAGAACTGAAATCCTGAATGAATTTCCTGTTGAAGTTGGCAAAACCTAAAAACCGTTGAGTTTGTTGCCGGGAAGTGGGTGTGGGCCAGCCCATAACAGCCTGGACCTTGGCAGGGTTCATCTGAATGCGACCGGTTGAGAGTACGAATCCCAAGAATGACACAGTGGGAATGTGAAAACAACACTTTTCTGCCTTTACATAAAGGTTGTTCTGCAGTAAGCGTTGTAGTACAGCCATGACATGGATTATATGTTTGGGCAACGACGAGGAAAAAATGAGGATATCATCCAGATACACAAAGACGTACCTATTGAGCATATCCCCAAGGATGTCATTGATCATGTTCTGGAAAACAGCGGGTGCGTGAGTCCAATTGGCATGACCAGATACTCATAATGACCAGACGGGGTGTTGAAAGCCGTTTTCTACTCATCCCCCTCCTTAATGCACACCAGGTGGTAAGCGTTTCTGAGGTCGAGCTTGGTAAAAACTCGTGCATCTTTGAGCAGTTCAAACGCAGAGGACATAAGTGGCAGGGGGTATCTGTTCTTAACCGTGATTTTATTCAACCCCCTGTAATCTATGCACGGTCTGAGCCCACAGTCTTTCTTCCAAACAAAGAAAAACCCCGCCCCCGCCGGGGAGGACGAGGGCCGAATCAACCCCGCCCTCTGCACCTCCATGATATATTCTGTCATGGCTTTCTGCTCTGGGACCGACAGCGAAAACAGACGGCCCTTAGGGGGCATAGTACCAGGTAGCAGTTCAATATCACAGTCATATGGCCTGTGGGGAGGTAAAGCAGTGGCCCGTGTCTTGTTAAACACTTTATGCAAGTCCTGATATTCTGGTGGTACTTTCTGTAGATCTGGGATCTCTTCTGCTGCCACCATAGGCCCGTGCCGTTGTCTAACGGCAGATGCTAAGCACTGCACACTGAGTCGACCACCCGAGCACACGTCCTGTCCCCCAATCAACCTGTACCCCGTGCTGCACCAACCAAGGGTACCCGAGAACAATGGGGTGATGTGGCGATCACATAACAACAAACTGCATTTGCTCGACATGGTTCTCAATGGTCAAAGTGAGCGGAACTGACTAGGCTGTAACCCGATGCAACAATTTGTCATTGAGTGAGTGTACTAAGAGAACCGGTGCAACCGGACAGGTGGGTATGTTATGCTCATATATAAAGGCAGGATCCATAAAACATGCATCGGACCCTGAGTCAATAAACACAGAAATGGAGACGTCACGGGTCTCCATTGACAACAGCGCTGACACATTTGGGTAAGGAGGGACAGTACCTGTCATCGTTCGGCTCAGCGGCGCCCTCCTCCTCGCGCTGAGCCTTGTCCTTTTACCGGGCATGACGTGGCTCGATGCCCTGTGCCCCCACAATACAAACATCTCCTGTTCCTCCTTGGTCAGTCGGGATCCCCCCAGCTGCATAGGCTCTGGAAGCTCTGAGGAGAAGCCGGCGTTGGCGTGCGATGATCCCCGGTGGTGTTCAGACTGGCGCTCTCGTTGTCTCCCGTCAAGTCGTGTGACCAGGTCCATGAGCGGACGTAATCTCTATGGCCGATCGTAGGCCGTCAAAGCGTCCTTGAGCCGGTCAGACAGTTCGTGATAAAAAGCATCGGCAAGAGCCAATTCGTTCCAGTCACTCCCCTCACTCCTGCAAATCTCCTCTAACCGTGTTCATCTCTTCAAGGACAAAGCTACAGTTACTACAGTAGTTACTTTACAAACTTTACAACATTTTACATACAAAACATATAATGGCCATATAAAATATGATGCACTGTTAAAGAACTAACCAGCAGAATATAAAGAGGCAAAACAAAACAACCCACTCTGTCAGGTTTGGCGTGTACAGATGCCAAACAGAGGTTGTGGTGAACTCAATTAGAAAACCAGACGAACCGAGGTAGCGACAAGTTCTTTACTTGTTGTAAGCAAAACAACTAACACAAAGTCCAGGATATCAATCAGGTCAATAAGACAGTCCAGGGTTGGTGCCAGTAAACAGGTATAGCCAGGGGATCCAAACTCGAGGTCAAGGGGGACAAAATCAGAAGGTCGGTACACTGCAGGCAATCAGAAACTGGGAGGGCATTGGCAAAACACGGTGGTCAAAAAACAGTAATCCAAGGTCAGAAACAGAGAGTCAGGCAAGGTATAAATGCTGGAGAGTCAGAGCTGGGGTCTAGAACAATCTGGCAGCGTCCTGGTGGGAGGACGCTGCCTAAATAGAGGTAAAAAACAGGTGCAAACAATAAGGAGCAGGTGAACTAATGATGATTAAATAAAAGGGCCAAAACTGAGGTGAAACAAAACAGGAAGTAATGTGAAAATAAAAGCACGACAGGAAGCAAGAGGGGCAGGAGCGTGACATCCATGATATTAAACACACAAGAGACATACTAGAAAAGCAGCGATAAACTCGATTCAGGTCAGGTTCCACCTGAAATATGTGGCCCAATCCATACTCTAGTACCCAGTGAATATTTATGCAGTTTTACAGGGGGTACATAAACAATAGCTCAACAAATAAATAAATCACAACAAATAAATTACAATTAAAAAGCACATCCAAAACAGATAGTGTTGCTAACACCCATAGGCTAAATATTTGAAAACGCTAAGTAATGAGTATGTGGTGAAACTAGTTAGCTTAAAGTAATTATAAATAGTTGAAATATTTAAAATTCTCATAAGAGATGAGATTCTAATAAAGGCTGAGTCTAAAAAGGAGCTGGGGGTGTCGATATAACAAACAAATAAAACTGGGTAAAAAAAACACTGAAGGGCTGATTAAATAATATTTAGCCTTCAAGAATAGCTCACATGGAGAGTTCAGCATAATGTAGATTTATGCAGCACTAACAAATGTTTTCATGCTCATGCTGTACTAACTGGTTTCAGTCATTTCTTCCTTTCTGTACCACAGATTCATGTTTAGTACTGTACCATCACCAAACTGATTTTTCCTTTACAGCCTATGCACTGTCTTTTAATGTGATTTCTGTATTGATTTTCTTTCAGTGTAGCTTAAAAGATGGGTTCAAGATTTTTCATGTTGGTATGAAAACAGCTTTTATGTGCCTATTGGTATGTGACAAAAGGTCTTATTAATTTGCTAGCTTTTCTTATTCTTCACATGAACCCTGAAGCTTTCAACCTTGAATGGTATGGTTCTGTAAGGCGCTGGGGACATAATATACAGCCTTCGTTCTGTGCAAAAAAAAAAAAAAAAAAATCACTCTGAGGCTCAAATGAAACTTCAGTTGTTCCACTAAGCTAATTTGAATCGGAACCTTTCAAAGTTAGACTATTTAAGACAAATTTTCCTCTTGTGGTTTCTTGCCTAGCTAGGGCAGAGGGATAGTTGTGTGTTAGTTTGCTGTTGCTAACCAGTCTTCTCTTTGCTCAGTGTTGACTTGTAAGGAAGGTTGCACTTTGCAAATTTGTAAAATAACTACTCAAATTTGCTTCCTGTGACACAGTAGCTGAAGCTTCATTCCGGCCTCAAGCGAATGAATGAATTTTTGCACAAACTGAGGGCTGTGTATTTTGTCCCTCATTTCTTATAGTGTGTGAAGCTATGTTCCAGGTGGAAGGCTGCAGTGTCATGTGGAGAGCAGGAAAAGCCTGCAAATCAGACCAAGCTGACAAAGAGGAAAAGATAACTCTTGTAGTACTGGTGGAATTAGTGCTGTGGGAATATTACAGCATGTTGTAGCATACACACTATTGTCTCATTATTGCCACTTGTGGCCACATTTACTGAAGTTCACGAAGGGGTTTATGGAGGGGTACTCGAACTAAAAGGGTCGTGGGGGGTTCACAAAGCAAAAAAAAAAAAAAAAAATATGGGGATGCTGTACACCCTCTGACTTTGTTATTATAGGCTTTCACACATAAACTGAAAAATATAGGCATATGATTTATCAGAGGATCTCCACAATCTGTCGATTGCTGCTGGGACAGGAAGTCATTGTCCATTACCAAGTGGTCCTCCTCTTACTCATAATGCTGTATTGCTCTGCAATGATAAATGCACCAAAGATGATAGCAAGGGACAACCAAGGATGGAGATGAAGAGGAGGGTAAGCGCGTGTTGTGCCTCAGAAAAAAGCAGGCTCAGCAGTGTCCCCTCAATGCTGGCTGCTTTTTGATGTCGAGAACTCAGAGTGGGCTTGGTTTTTAATGTTATGCAACTTTGAAGATGGGTGTTTGAAGTTATGCATGAGTTGGACTCATTTCCAGCTTCTTCTGATTTGTTTTTGTTTTTTTCTTTTTTACCATGTCTTTTTTCACTCTCTCTCTTAGAGCTTTTTTCTATGAGAAGCAAAAGTTATGTGTTTGAAGTGAAGGAATTTTTCAAGGGTATCTAGTGAAGTGGTCTTTACTGTGTGTGTGCATAAGTAATCATGGCTGCTACGTTTCCTCAGTCTCTTTTAAATAATCTATACTGTCTTACTAAATGTTGAGATCTCTCTTTGGAGT
>NW_018127957.1:328336-356262 GCF_001952655.1 Monopterus albus
TCGGGGGGGGTGTTTTATGAGGAAGAAAGTGGGAGCTTGGTGTTGTTTTTGAAGTAATATCAATGAAAGGTTAAAGTTTAAAAATACTTATAATACAAGGAATTTTAACTTATTGACGCATACCGTCATATCAAGCTGATATTTGTCTTTTAAAATGAGACTATGTAACGCTCCCCTGCTCAGTTCAGTACACACAAGGCCTTTGCTGCTACAGGCTATTGTGTCCACAAGGTCAGAAACATCTTGAAGAACAATTCATATACTAACTTTGATTTCCCAGACAGTGAGGAGCAGAAAGGAAACTCTCCCTGCCCCCATCCAAACACACAAAATTCACTCTGGCATTGCTCAACTGCCTTTGCATGCTAATGCAGTCTCCCCTTCTTATCAGACGCAGAGCCCAGAATCTGTCTCCAGAGACCAAGACTCTCTCTCTGCTTTGACTTGATTCACACCTTTGAATACGCATCTTGAACTTTGCCCCCTGACCCCAAGAACTCTAAAGTTTGAGTTAACTCGAATGAACCCAAGACATTTGATTTTCTTATCTGATTCTTCTCCAGGAGAACTCAGAGACAAGAGCCATCTACTTCTTTATCTAATCTTTTTATCTACAACAGGACACTTGGGAATGCAGAGAAACTCTCCTCTCCCTCTAATCCCATTGCGATCAGATCAAACTAGACACAATTTTTCCTCAAGACATCTCCAAACACCATGCACAATGACCAGACCCTAGCAAAATCAGTTCCAGAACAGAGACTGCGTCCACAAACCAGGACGCAACCCGCCAACAAAAGTGAGCTAACCAAGCTATCGACAACAGATTTTTTCTGAGTGCCCACCTTGGAAGAAGCTAGGCATGCAGGCCCACAGCTTGACTCCTATCAAGATGGGGGCCCCGAACCAAGCGCTTCTCCTTTTCTTAACCACTTGGAATCTTCAGAGCTAATGGCTAAGCTCCAGATAAGAGATAAGTAACCTCTTGGCAAGTTGATTCTCATAAACCATAGTCACTCCTAAATTAAAGCCCATAGCTTACTGAAACAGTTTTTTTCCTCCAAATTATCATTTAAATCATAAAATTTTGATCCAGAATCTAATGTGACTTTAGACAATTTGAACTGATTTTCCACCATTGCAAAGCAATGGCTTTTTCGTTCATTCATTCACCAAATCCACTCATCCCTTTTGTTACGCTGTGCCACGTCAGACATATCACATCCCGATCCTTCCTCCTTCTTGTACATATGGTAAATAACCCTATGTAGCTTATAACTGGCTTTCTCGTGTCATCTTTTGTCTCTTTTATTCCCAGTTGGTCAAAAAACTGAGAATTCATTACTTTCAGAGAAGATGGAATGAATGAATTGTTTATTAATTATATATTGTGTATCTTAACATCATAAAGCTTGGTGCCCTAATCTAACGTGGTATTAAAATTAAAAATTCATAAATAGTAGTTATTTCCGCTGCAAAGCTTAATTTGTCTGGTGTGACCTGTATCAGTGGCTAACAAACATTGGGTTGAGCCTGCTGCTATAATCTGTTAATCTGCTAATGTTACAGATGGCTTCGGATGTAGAGGAAACTATGGTGACACACGTTAATGAAGTTGTCTTAATATGAAGTAGAACACCATGGGCTGGGTTGGCTGGTTGTGCCAAACCACGTTTTATTATATACACAGAGTGCAAGATGAGTGATCAACAATATTTTTGCTTTTTACATAAATAGAAAACAACATGATTTTGATAATATATATGTATATATATATAAATGCTATCAACATACAAAGTAGAACAAAAGGAATTGTGTAAAAATCTTCTTTTTACTTTGCCTTGCAATTTTCTGCTTTTAGTCTTCATATGTATTTAACCTCTAGAGTCCTGAGCTTTGGAAACCCAAGCTGTGCGGTCCTCATATGAGGACGCAGGGACTCTAGAGGTTAAGTGTAAAGGTGTTTCAAATATATATTGATAGATACAAAAATTTACATTTAGTCAGATCTCTGCTAATAAACAACGCCAACATGCATTTGATCTCAATGCAGCAGGGGAAGCTTATTTCAAAATTTGAGGAGTGCATTAAAAACAATATTTCAGCTTGATACGGAATCTATTTTCATTCAGCTCCATATCTCTCCATTTACCTCTCCCAATAAACAACACCCAGCTCCTCAGTGCCATCTATTCCTTCAGCTGCTACTCTCTGCCCCTTGTCAAAAAAGACAAATGATGTGAATCTTTCCTGTTAAGAATGTTGCAGCCCATTTTGGATCATTTTGCTGGAGCAATAGCACTGCTCAATATTTAGGATTAGGCTTTGACAGCGTGGAGGAGGAACCATTATCCCATTGTCGTGTGAAGCTGGACAGAGCGGTTTGGATCTCTCTGATGTGCACTTTTAATGAGGCCCATTAAATCAAGTGGCAGTTCCTCACAAGGAAAAGTTGGTTGGTGTTTAATAGTTTCACTGCAAGCTTACATAAGCCCCTTTAATTCAGCACTCGGGCGCTCTTTCTGGGCAGCGCTGGGAGAAGACTCTCTTACTCCACTGAGAGGCACGCAACAGCAATTAGCCGTCCTCTGGAGTCTTAATTAGGGAACCACGTCGACCTGAAGACGAGCATGTGAGAGGACCACACGTCGGTCAACAGCCAAACAAAAATAGATGAAAAAATAGTAGGTCCAATTAATTCCAGACTCCAAATGAGCACGCAAGCAGTAGCAGACCTTGAGAGGGGAGAGGAATAAAGTCAACCACGACTGGTTTAGCTGTAACTGGAGTGATTGAAGGGTGCCACCAGTTTATAGCTTTTTTTTACATCAGAGCCTGGGTGCAGAGCTATGTCGAAGAACACCTATCAAGTAGCTCAGAGCGCCTGAGGGCAAACTGAACTGTGGATCTTAGATTGTATGCTACAGTATATGTTCTTTAATTAGTCTGTAAGTGACTTTGAGGGGCTATTGTTTCCACTAGCTTATCCTTCATTTGCCTAATTGGTATTCAGTGCATGCACCTCTTTTTGAGTCTGTGTGTTTATGTGCATGTGTACTAGGTTCTACCTGCTTTTGTTCTGCCCCTTTTCCTCAGTGTGAAGCAGGTACTAGTGCCGTGACCATGGTGATGAGAAAAAGCATCAAAGAGGATGACAAAAGACAATTGCCATGGTGACGGAGTAGAATGTTTAGCATTCATGTGTCGACAGTAAAGATGATACGGTGACGTGGTGACAGTGAAGATTTCTGTAATGACTGTTACGCCAGCGATGAACATCACGATAACAATGAGTGTTAAGGTGGTAACAGCAACAGCAGAGATGGGTTTGGTGATGAGTATTATGACGGCGATGAACATCACATTCCTGAGGCCTGAGGTGCGTTATAGCCAGGGCTTTTGCATCAAATCACTGCTGGTCTGCAGGCAGAAGACAACAGCCTCTTGTTAACTTTAATGAGATAAAGACATGCCCTGCTCTTTGTCTGGGGAGTTATCTTCTTTTATTCGAGTGTGTGTGCGTGTGTCTGTGTTTCTTGCAGGAATGTTGCTCTGCTGCGACCACAGTAACCTCACAAACATAACACGAACACAATAATGTCATGTATAAGAGGAGGATGTCAAATCTGATCACCAGTTATTTGTATTCCCTTTGATTTTAGTGTGTGTAGAGCTCTGCATTAACTATGTTTGTGCAGTATACAATTGATGTTTGGCTTCTTTGCAAATGAGCAGTGCTCTTGCTTCAACAAATCTTGACAGCTGACATTATACCAGTGCTACTTTGTATCTGTGTGAAAAACTAAATGTGTGTGTGCCTGTGAAATGAATATATCTTTGCATGTATCTATTTGTGTGCTGAGAGTGTGTAACTGGGCGTCATGCCAGCCTCTAAGTGACAGCACCCCCTCTCGTTGGCGCATCTTTGTCTCATAGACTAATGGCACAGAGAGAATCAATTACCGCCATAACGTTGGTGATATGCCAGAGCTGCTGGGCGGTAGAGGAGCGAATAAGCCATTCCCATGCACCCTCCATTTTCACCCACCTCCTCCTCCTCCTCATCCTCTCATGTCAACCAATGGCTGGTTCGAAACAGTGAAATGTCCCCTCTCTTTCCATTATAAGGGCTCTATGGAGCACCACAGAAAGATGGCATTTCACTCTCCTCAGCAGCCACAGTTGCACCCCATCATCAGAGAAGACCAGGATCCCCTAGGCACAGCAGGACACCCTGTGGCTTGGAAATACAGTTCCACTCCACCTCTCAGTGTTGCAAAACTTTATTATTTCCAAGTTATCCTTTAAATATTGCAGCTCATGCTGTAATTCTTGGAGTGAGTGAGCAGGTGATCACCATACTTGCTGAAAACCTGGGCATGACACATGGATGTTAAAGGGACATTTCACCACTTTTACCAGTGTTTCCTCTAAATTAGGTAGGTAGGTAGGTACTTTATTGCTGCAACAGTGGGGAAATTTCTGTGTTACAGCAGCAATAGAGAACAGCCAACATAACACCATAAGAACAGACACCACCATAAGAACAGACACATAATGAGAGCTTTCTGATAAATAAGATTTGAACCAACTTAGTACAGTTCCTTTAATCCCAATAACATGTTCAAGTCTTGTACGTGCGTAAGTACATAGTAACAAAAAACACTTAGTCTTAAAATAAAAAGTTACATCAAGGCAACAAAGCATTAGAACCGATACACACAAGGATTATAATGTAGCATCATTAGAACGTCACATTTTACACAGCACAAATAAGCAAATCAAAGGCACCTAAAAACAGGGCAGAGCGGCACTGGAGAGAATCAGGAACAGCAGTAGAGACTAAACAACCAGGAAATCAAGAACAATCGAATATTACTCGAGAGGGAGAGAAACCTGTGTTTCAGCCATCAGGATCTCTGAGGAACTACTCAAAAATACCTAAAGCAGGACAATGTCCAGTATTTGAGAGAGATCAGGAACAAAATATTACACATGAGCCTATTTACATCGCATTTCACCCCCAGGAGCTGAAATATTGCACCTCAGTAGATTATTACATAGTCCCTCATAATTTCACCTAGTTTATCACTGCAGTGATGTGTTGTTGTACAGTCTGATTGCTGTGGGGAGGAATGACCTGCGGTATTTTGATCTCACACCTTTACTGACTGAATTACATTATTTGTTTGTGCCTTCCAGAAATCTGGTTTATAAAGTGACAACACTATGGTTAAAGTCGCCCTTGACTCAAAAATGTGTTTTGCTGATTTTACTTTACTTGGATGTTTGAGCTTCACAGTGTGTAATGATATCGATATATTGATACACTTGCTTCAGAGGTTATCACACCCTGATGCCCTGCTGTACTTGGTATCTGACCATGTTTAGGACTTCCCTACTTACCTACCTGATGTTTGAATAGGTTATTATCAGCCCATACTGTAGACTTTTGTTGTCATGGTTATGGAGAGTTGCTGCTTTACGTACATGGTTAGGTTTAGGAAAATATCACAACTTGGGTTAAAACAGTCATGGACATAAACAAGCATTTCACACTGGAATCACTTCATATCTGTTGGGAAAGTCTGGCATTGGAGACAAAGCATTGGGGGGGGCGGGGGAGGGTGGGGGTTGGGGGACAGTGGGGAGAGCAGTCGACTTCCAACTAGAAGGTGTCAAATCTCGGTGCCTGCAGTCCACGTGTCGAAGTGTCCTTGGGCAAGACACTGAACCCCAAGTTGCCTGTGATGGCAGCGTGTACGCAGCGCAGCAGCCTGGGGCCCTTGGCTCCAAACAGAATTTTGTTCACATTCCAGTGACAATAAGGAGGATTATTCTTCTTCTAACAGAAAGCCTGCATTAGACCACAATCAGGTGTTGAAGGCTTTTAGCACAAGGGTCTAACAAAAGATGGTATCCAACTGGAAAATGGGAAATACTGCATAGGATCCAGCATTTTTGGAGCTTCACCCAGGAATACAAGTCAAGATATTTCAGCCCCTGCTGCATCAAATTTGACTGTAATGCATTGTAATGTATAAACACGGCAGATATTTATGGCTTTATTTCAGGTCCAAACCCGTTTTCCTTCTTGACTAATGCAAGTCAAATATGATACACTAAATACAATACACAAAACACTCAAAAATGATTAATAATAGCAGATCATTATATGTTATTAATTCTGACTATTTACCACTGATTCCACTGAGGCGTTTGATCAGAGACAACAAATGCATGCAAGTTTATTACTACAATATTCCCACTGGGAGGTGACAAGTTAGAAATGTTTCAATTCTACACATAGTGGTTTTAGAAAAGACTGACTTGATTCAAGAGCATTGTTTTGTGTATATTGTCCTATATTTGTATAATGTATTTATTATTACTGAAAATTCTGGATTCTGATTGTTTAAAGGGTGTGAATTGACTTACACCTACAGTATGACGTAGGTGTTGGTTTGCTGTTCTACAAGAATGTGCCAGTATGAAACCTTAGGTAAATACACTAACAGCTGAGCCTCAGTCACAGATCTCGGAGCTATTGTTATTTGTGTAAAACTTAACAAACAAAAAAATAAACTAATATATACAGTAGCTTTTTGGTGAGAACCCTGCAAAAGTAATTTTAAATGTGTATCATACATGGATGAATCTGGAATGCTTTCAGCCTTGTTAGGATTATAAAACTTGGAGCCTTGCAATCCCTTCCTGTTTAGTTGGATGTTATCTAGCAAAGCCAAAAATCCTGAGGTTCAGGATGTTTGAAACAGGAAAACAAAGTCAAGATTAGTTATATGGGTAAATTAACATCTTAAATTCTTTGCAGTGAAGTGGCCATGGTACAGGGGCGTTGCTAGACATAAAGCTCTACTGGGGCACAGGGCCCCATTACTCATATCTCAGTTTTTTTCTTGAATGTCTGCTGCATGAATGAAATGTGCTGTATGATCTTCCAATGCTTAGCCCACTATTCCATTGCTGCTACTGAAATGACTGTTAGTAAAGGTAAAAATGTGAAGATATGAATCTTTATGAAAATATTTATTTCAACATACATTGAGAACATCCTCTACATGTTTTTATAAAGTCTGGTCCTGTATTTCACATTTCTCTGCATTCTTCTGCATTTCACAAAAATGTGATTGTCAAGCAGCCCCAGTTTGATTTGTTCACGTTCACCACAAATTAATCTGCCAACAAATAAATAATTTAAAGAAAAACACAATCATTCTTTTTTTTTAATGTGGTCTCATAAGGCCACATAATATATCAATGCTCCAATTATTTCAAAATTGTATTGTGCAGTGGATGGTTGGTGGTCCCACACCTGTCTCCACAAACACACACAGCTTCCTCCACATTTTCCCTTCCTGTTTCAGGTCCACCACTGTATTAAAAATGCATAAAACAAACAATATTTAGACTGTGTGACAAGAGCATCAAATATATTATAGGCTATTCATTAAATGCAGAATGAATAGTCCAACGCTAACAATAGACTACTTTGGCATTTTCTTTTTTTGTAGTACACCGATAAGAACATGTAAAATTATACCCTCCCAATTTCGCAATGAATCATTCTTAGCCTCTGTGTCATGTAATCATGGACTAGACAACTTAATGGGTAGTTTTCCTTCTATCTGGTTATTTATAAATGTATAGTACATAGCTGCCTATTGCATAACTGTACTACTAGTGTGATTATATTTGCATATCCCAGGTCAGTTATGCATATCATATGTATTGTAGGATTTTTGTGTAACACAAAAAAGTTGAAACCTAAAACCTGTTGTTATTATTTAAGAATGAAACCACCAGTAGCTCAAACGTTTTGTTGTTTCCATATTCAAAGTCTTTAATTTTGACCAAAAAAATTAGCAAACAGAAAACAATGCCTCAGTGGAATCAGTTTTGGTTAAATTTTAAGTGAATTTTACAGTAAAATAGTGTGCAAAACTTCAATATGCTGTATACGTCGTATCACTGACAAATAATCGCTGTTATTAATTATTTAAGAGAACATTTGTTGAAATTTTATTGAAATTTAAGTAATCAAGCAGGAAAACAGAAAGATTCTGGGGTTGTCTCTGTATCTGTTTCATCACACCTGATCAGCAGTTGAAGTAGAAAATCTTCTCTGCCCTCTACGTCTTTTAATACAGTGTTTCTCAACAGCAAAACATCATGAAGAGCCACATGAAAAGCCGGTGGCTGTAGTTAGAGTACGTAATGTATGGCATCTAAACACGCTCCAATTTAAAGGGCCTCAGAATGAGAACACGTTCCTTTGTACGACCTGTTTTCTCAGGCTCAGCCACCAGAGAAACGAACATCAACTCAGCCCTGATCTCGCACACCAGCTTTTTCAAATTATCCATCAAATGGAGTCAGATTGCCTTACTTCTTTCACAGCTTCAAATGGAGTACTAGAAGAGAGAGGAGAAGGAGGGTTAGGCTGAGAGAAAGAGAGGTGGACAGAGGCATCTGCAGCGAAGAGGAGAAGCAGTGCGTCTGTGCTGTCTTCTGCTGTTACAGTAAATAGCTTTCATATACTCCGGTAACAAACAACAACAACAAAAAAAATCTAGCCTGGCTTTGAAAGCTGTCTCGTTTAGACATGGTAAATGGGCTACATTTGAAATGTTGCCAAATAAAAGATGAGCTGTTACTCAGAGGCCTCCTCACTCTCTTTATCTCCTCTCAGGCTCACTTCCTTCTGAAGTTTCTACCATTCCTGGCTGATGGGACCTATTTTCAGGAGGACAAGCAAAAAAAGTAAGCACCACAATGGAAGAATTATTCCTCCATAGAGGAGCTGATCCCTAAACTTGAGCTTCTGGCCAGTTAAATCATTAATAAGCAAGAGCTGTATCTGGTCAGAGAAGAAAAGCCACTTCTTCTTTTCCTGTTTTGTTTCCTACTTACTGATTTCTTTTTTCTACAATTCTTTCTTGAACAAAAAAAGTTCATGACATTCGAAATGATGCAAAATCTTTTTTTTCATTTTATTTTTAAGAAATCTAGAAACATTGTCACTGGTATTATTATTACTAAAACTACCAAAACTACACTTGGTATTATGGACTTTTTTCAGATTTCTTCATACAGTACATGATCCATCTATTTTCTGTAACGCTGCTCAAGGTTGTTAGTGGCACATTTCATAATTCATAAAAGTACTCACTTGATTTGTTTACCTCCTACACTGTATGACCAAAATATGGCCAGGGTCACTCACTTTTGATCCATCATGGTTTCTGCTGGACCACTTACTGTGGCCCCAAATAAGGTAAAATGTTTATGCTACAGCAAACAGTGATATTTTAGACCAGTGGTTCCTTGGAGAGACAGCAGGTTTGGCTCCAGTCCTTGTTTCATTTTCATGTATACCATAGATGACTGAGTCAGTTCACACAAATATAATATTAGTACCATACTGATTGTGCACAACAATGGACAACGGTGTTCCATGAACAGTCACTTTATCTAGAGCCAGGTAGCTTTCACAGATTTTGTTTTTAGTTCACAACAAAGTAACAGAAAAGTATGACAACCATACAATGGAACCCCTGTTTTAGTGTCAACTGTTCATCCCTTTCCTGCTTCAACAAGACAATGCCTGAGTGCACACGGCCATAAAGAAATGGTTTTCACAGTTTAGTCAGGAAGCACTTGACTGGGCTGCACAGAGCCCTGACCTCAACCCCATCGACACTTTGGGGATGAACTCAAACACCATCTGTGAGTCAAACCTTATCACCCATCATTATTGTTGCACCTCAGCTACTCTCCGTTTACAGAGTTTCAGTTTATTGTTTAGCTGTCCGGCTGTTCTGATTCACTCTTACAGTGCCGTTTGCAGCCACAGCAGGCAGCTGTTAGGAGTAAAAAAAAGTTCTACAAACATATTCTATTCAGCATCAAACAGCAGATAGACAGTTGACTGTCTAGAGACTAGTTGGTGAACATTTATTTGTCCAGTTTAAGGAAACCTAGATTCAGTGGTGCGGCATGTATCTGCTAAAGAGCTAGATGTTTCCTTAGAGGTTGGTGGAGACCAAAACCTGAGATAATAGAGAGTGAATATTGCACATACATTCATTAACTCCAAATGAATGCTAATGTTGATCCATGATTGCTGAATGTGAAAATATATATTGTATAACATATATGATATCTGTTTGTTTACATTGATTCAAGTGACCAAAAAATAAGTGATTTCAACTTAAAGTTTTTTTTATCACTCTATCGGCATTTAAATTAGAACCCACAACATGTAGCTTTTATGTATGAGGAGTGTTTTGCAAAGATGAGACCAACTACTGTAGGAATACATTTGTTAGTTCCTGATTTCTGGGCACATTTCTTTCTATGTAAAAAAAGAAAAGAATTTCATATACAAAAGGCATTTTGATTCATTCAGTTCACTACTTAATGATCTCCTGCTCAAACTAAGAGATACTGCATTAAAAAACACTCATAGCATAAATAGGAAGTACAGGAAATAATTTAGAAATACAGGAAAAAAACTGAAACTGAAGCAAGAGGTACAGTAGCTAGAAATTCACTGCTGGGTAGTGCAGTATATTGCTACCGTTGCTTGTATATTTTCATTATTTAATTTTTTTAATCCCATTACATTCCAGCAGGGCAGCTGTGACTTGTGTTGTTCTCTAAAATCTCATTTATCACATTTCTAATTTGCTGGAATCAGTGCACTTTCATGTTATCTTGTGATAAAAATGTTATTACACCTTATTGTCTGAGAACATGCACAGGGAGTTACCAGAAGTGCAGAGGAAAACCCAGGAACTGGCTTTAGGCCTTTATCCCACAGGGTGGAGAGTCTAGTGGCAGATAAGGAATATCTTTAAGCAGACTAAACTCTCATCACCCAGCTTCAGATCAGCTTGCTGGTAGTCATGTGGGAAGGAGGCTGCTTTATCAAGAGCACTGGTATGGGCTGGGGTTTTATGAGATGGATGACCGGTGGTTGAATCATATAAGATTGCAGGTTTCTGTGGCCCACAGCTTCCTTCTGCTCCTTGGCAGTGGCTGTCAGGACTGTATTTTAAGTCTGTAGTTAAAGATTCCGACAGTGTGAGAGGGCTGTGTTCGTCATTTGTTAGGCAGCTTCATCTCTACACACATGCATGCACACAATATAGAGAGCGAACCGACATCTCTACTCATGTGTCTTCATACAGGACACTAAGATGCAACACACACCATTCCAGCTGTAATGATGGAGAGTTCCTGCCCTGCTCTGCCTCTGCAGGGAATGTCAGTGGGACAGACACAACAGCTCACTGCATAGAAGAATTCAGCAGTACACAGCTGCAGTGACAGTGTGACTCTGGAAACAACATATAGAGTAATATAATATAAAGAAACACACATTCTGTCTTACTCAGCATTAATCAGAAAAGTAAAGTTGTTTATAGTGCAGCACAACACATCAAGATTGTTGCATGTGCAAGGCTCTGCTTTTGTATTTGCTCTCCAAACACATTAAAGAGCCCGAGGCATGTTCATTTCCAGCCATTTAATGTTTAATTTTTGGTACCTCTAGATTAGCTTTGCACTCATCATAACTCCAAACACTTTGTAATTATTTCAGAACAATAAAACCCGAGAGCCTCCTTTTGAAAACGAGAGGATAGTTCATGAATGTGCACAACTCCTGTTGCCAGTCAAGAAACCAGGACAAAGCATTAACAAAACATGTGCAAAGTAAACTATGTTTTCAACAATGACAGTACCTCAAATCCTACCTGACATGCCAGAATATGAAAGTGGACAGCACCATGAACCGCAACAGCATTGATTAATTAGAATTTCTCATCCATAGATAGGTAAATGATGGTATATGTACCGATGAAAAGAGATGTGTAACACTCTAAACAAAGTGGGTAATTGAGAAACCCCATATTTTAACTGGCATAATGCAGGCATAGTAACTTCTCCAGCCTTGCAACAATTATCTACAGAAACAGCGCATTAACAAACATGCAACATGTGTGGATTTTTTAAAGTTACATTTATATCCCACAAAGTAGTGGAAACAATACTCCCTTTCAAGTAGATCCAAGGTCAGTAAATCAAACTGGTGATCATCACATCTTACCCTGCAAATCCTTGGTGTTATAGATGACCACATACAGTCCCAAAGTAGTGAATTTAATTTCAACAGGTAGTGTAGCACCAACAATAACATCATGTTATAACTCTCTTGTTAACCAACATCACATCACATACGTCAGACACACTGGCCTCAAGCAGTCAAAACAAACAGGTACTGTGCTTTGGGGGAATCCAGCATTGATGAGCTGATCATTCACCACCCCAGGGTGCTTCACTGGCCAGCTGCTTGAAGGTTAGACCCGGTCAGGTAAAACATTGAGTCCTTGTACAGGAACAATCCCAGACATGCAGTAACCTCAGGCCCTGCATTGTTCTCCACATCCTCTGGTCATAGTGGAGCAGCAGGAGGGAAAATATATCCACAAAATCATGTGCAGTCGAAAAATGTCACCTTTATAGTGGTGGATCTCAGGCAAGCTCACAGGAACATGCAACTGCCTGCAGAATATGACCATTCAAGGAAATCCTTAAACTGTTGCGTGAGACTTTACATAGTTAGAAAAAAAAACTTGCCAGTGAGAGTTTGTGAGACTTGTATAAACTGAGCTGCTTCTGCATAGAAGTACTAGAACATACATACACCTCGTTCTTTGAGTTTTCAGACTTGTTTAAGATGACAAGTCATCATTGTAACATTGTAGATAAGTCATAAAACACAGAAAAGCATGTCATGGGCTTTTTAAAGTAACGTGTTCTGTGGTATGTTGGTACCTTCACTAATGCAGCTAAAATGATGTTAGCAATTGACTTCATCTTGTTCATTCTTGTTTTGCTTGCTACTGTAGGTTCTTTCACCACAGGTCAGTAGGTGATTGATTTGATAATCTGGTTTAGAATTAATATAAAGCCTCCTTGCCTTAAAAACATTGTTACTACAAATTGAAACTGCCAAGACAATATTAATAATTCAGATCCATCCAAAACCTATATTAATTACAATTGTAATATTTAAACATCGTACATATTTTCACATTTATATTTTCAGTGCAATATTTGGCTAATATTTGTTTTTCATGGAAGCCCAATTGTATTTAAATGTATATATTTTGTTTTAAGGGTGCATTAAATAAGATTTCAGGCATTGTTTGATAAATCAAGTGGAAATGAAAAAAGACACAAAATTTGTGTCTTTTGGCTACACTACCCCCTCCTTGACACTCTTGTCACCTACAGCCCTTCTGTTGCCAGCCTCTCTACTCTGTCTGCACAGAGCGAGTGGGAGTACAAACCAGGGTTAACATTGGTTTTGCTTTCTGAGATGGAGACAGTTAAAAGCAGCCAAAAGATGCAAATTTGATTCAGATGTGGATTTCTTCCAACTGGAAGAGTTAGCATCTACAGCTAATATGTTTGTTTTGGTGACATTAGCAACCTAACATGGTCATGATTTCCTACTGAATTAATATAAGTTTAATTTGGGAGGAATTTGAGCTTTATATAATATTAGTTCTTTGTGTCACATTAGCAGTAGCCAGAGTGTTTTCCTGAATTGCTAAGTTTACTCATTAATCAGCTAATGCTATCTTTGGACTGGAGGCTGCAGTTTGTCACAAACAGGGAGTGTCAAGCTTTAGGGAACAAGATGGGAGTGGTATGATTTAGTGTTGACTCTGACTAAACCCCTTAGTGGCTGAACAGAAATCAAGTAGAGTAGATTTATTAATCAACCCCCCCCCCGCACACACACACTTTTTTAAAAAATGCATAGGTATGCTGTCTGCATTTTTGCAAGGATTTAATATCTTGAGTCTGCCTATAAAATTAAAGTCAAATAAAATAACAAAATTGAAGATAAAATACTTAAGACAAGTTGAATCAGCTAGCATCTTGGCAGACTTCTGTTCCATTAGATTATATTCTGTCAGTCATATAAGCCATAAAAGAAATTTTTAGAGTGACTGCGAACCTCTCATGCTTGAATTTTTGAATCGCTAAATAAAAAAAAATCTATTGTGTTTCCAGACTAAAGAAAGCTTAAAATTCCAACAAGTGAAGGAATCAAACCGCATCAATTGACATAGGTGGCTTTTAAAAAGAGAATATTTCAGTATAAATGAAGTGTCATCTCACAAGCTGGTATTCAGTGTCTTGAAAAATGTCAATTTTATGGCCTTTTTTTGCTTCCATATTCAGTGTTGTCCTTCAAAGCAGAGAGAGATGGTTTATCGCTGTTTTTCCTAGCTTGACATAATAGAAATCTGAGAATATGTCCTTGCAATGTATACAGTATTTGGTGTTGGTAAATATTGTTCCATTAATTCTCCACTGTTATCTCTTTGTATGGTGCAAGATGCAGTTGCTAGGAGATTTGTGGTGTTGTTGTTACTGATAAAAGTAAGCAATACAAGAGGACCTCTTAGTTTGGCCAACGCCAGCCATCAGAGGTGTTAACTTAGTTTACAGTGTGTGAATCTCTCTGTGCATTCTACCTTCATTAACATTCATGAGCAGAGTAGAGGCAAGTTTGAGCTACATTGTGCTACATGAGTACACAGAGTTTTTCTTCACAACTTTGTGTATGTGTTGTGTGTATCTTCTTACCCGAGGGACATCACAGCAGTATCTCATTTCAGATGAAAAGGCCCAGTCTCATGGGAAACTGTACGGGAGAGCACAGCCTTCAACATGTATCTACAAATAAGTAAATAAATAAATAAAATAAAGAAGAATTTTTGATTACAGTAACAAGCCCATAAATTATGCAGGGAGAGTTGAGGACGCTGAGCTGATGGGAGACAGCGCCTCTTAACCTTTTTCCCGGCAGAGGAAGAATGCCCTCCCTTTCTGTTTGGCCACATGCAGTGAGGAGGAGTCAAAGACGACAGGCTAGATGATAGGGCGATACGTTCAGGGTGGGGGTCTCTATTTTCAGTCTGTAAGTGGAAATACACAGTGAAACATGATGGCCTTGCACTGCATCTGTTTCAGTAACTTTTTTTGTTTGGCGTCACTGGAGAAGGAATATTCTAATTGATTCTGCTGCTATCACCATTTTTGTCATTGAAAATGTTTTGTTGCTGCTGCTGTGTGTGTGTGCTGTGCTGTGGGGAGAGAAGCCGGGGGAAAGCGGATGATGTCGACTTCGATCAATGTGGCTTCTGGGAGCATCCTACTAGGAAATGAGCCCGCCACCCTCAGAGTAGCTGGCTGCTAATGTTTTCCTGTGTAACACAATACACGCTCCCCACCCCCTCTGCAATCATCACTACTACTACAGCACACCAATTGTGTCAGACATACCTGCCACATTACACATGCAATCACACCAGGGCTGCAAACACAGGTAGTGCTAACGATCTTGTGAATACAATATATCAACAATTTACTTCAGCTGGTTCTGGTGGTGAACTGTTCAGATAATATTTTGAGGGAATGCATGTGGATCTGTCCTGGCTAAAGCTGGAGGGGACATTTATGTGCAGTCTCTTTATTGTCTCTTGGGGATTCTGTGTTCTGAAACAGCCAAATGATCTTTTCTCAAGACTAAACTTTGTTAGGAAGCACTAGAACAGAGCTAGAGAGCTAATAATGTATAAGGTAGCTCCTCCACAGCCCACAACTAATGCTTGAAATAAAAACAAATCATTGAGTTGAACAATGTTTGGTCATTCTTCACATAATCTCTGACAAACAGCTGAAGAGATTCTTTAAGTAGTGTAGTTACATTTAAAGATATTCTCACTGATATGGGACATAAAGACTGACAAGGTTATACTGGGGAAGCATCTTGTTTTCAATTGTATTTATAGGCTGAATAGCTATGGACATTTGACTGCAGCGTGCAGTGCACTGCAGTACTGCTTACAGTATTACAAATGAGCGCTGTATCTTGTTTTATTTCTTACTTATTATCTGTTTTATATGTAAGTACATGTTTAATTTATATGCATGCACTGTATGTATGTAGCTTTGCTTTCACTTATTGTATTTACATTTTTTTGTTATCTATCAATTTGGATTAAATTGATTTAATTCACTCAGGCTGCTGAAGCTTTACATTAACTTCACATGAACTTTAGAATGGATTTTTGCATGGAGCAATGTATGTGGATTTTGTTCCCATAATGTACAACAATGTATAAACAGGATGCATTACTACAACCAAAGTACACTCAGGCCTGTTAGTACTGTTATAAAATAAACAAATTTATTTTATACTTCTTGTCTTAATTCTTATTCCAAGGTTAATGGCTTAATGCTCAGATATCTCTATATGTTATATTCATCTATTTACATAAACATATCATATTGAGTATATTAAAAAAAAGTGTTTCAAGGAAATTCTTGATTTTCCATTAATTCTATCCAACAATAAACATTCTGCTCTTTCGTAGCTTTTTTGCTGCCATGCACAGGAGAGTGCTAGTTGTGTGAGAATGATCTATTTCAGAATCAGAATGAGCTTTATTGGCCAGGTATGTTGGACACAAGGAATTTGACTGTGGCGCAGTGGCTCTCAATATGTTTGAACATGTCCTTATGTAAGGCAATAGCAAAGGGCAGGGAATGATTTATTTATTAACAGCTTATTAAACTCTTTGTAAAGTGTCTTCTTAGAAAGTGGTACTAAAAAATAATGCCAGCTTGACATATATTCAGTTTGACCCTTTTAAACTAATTGACCCTTTTGTTTTTTAGCACTTTCAGTCACATCTAATGGTCTTCATCACCCTCTCTGTCTCTTTTTCAAATGCCATTTTATAATGAAGACTATGAGATGTTATCGGCTCCAGACAAAGGTAGTAAGCATATATGGGACGGACTGCTGTTTCCTGCCTCTATGGTAAACCATACTCAATTCCTGTTTTCTGTACCTGCACTGAGTTGTGCTTGCTTCCAGATTGTTTAGGAATTAAACTCACTATTTTCTAGGTTCATCTGAATTTTTGAGTGACAACATACGCTTGCACCACTTAAAGCACTTGTGTTTCAGAAGTTCTTGCTAACTACCACATTTAATTTGCTACCTTAGGCCGGCTAGTTTAGAAGCTAGCTAAGCTAGTAGCTTAATCGAGAGCAATGGCTTCCCCCTCTTCCTCTCCTCCTTTCTCTTGCTCGGAGTGTCGCATGTTCAGTTATTCCTCTGCCTCCTTTAGCGAAGCGATAATGGTACTTGTAATAAATGTCAGATGCTAGCTTGGAGGCGAGGCTCACAGACTTAGAAGCGCGGCTCCACACCATGGAGAATAGGCCAGCTAGTTATGCACATGTAGCCGGTGTGGAGCCTCCTAGACATAGCTTAGCCCAAGCTAGCCGCCCCCCACAGCTTCCCAAACAGCCGGGATCTCAGACTGGGTGACAGTTCGCAAGAGTTGTAGCTCCAAACGAATGCCCACCGAGCATTACCTGCCTCATCACGTTTCAAATCAATTTTCCCTAATCAGCGACACACCCACTGAGAAAACAACTCTGGTAATTGGAGACTCCATAGTCAGAAACGTGAACCTAGAGACACCGGCAGCCATAGGCAATCCTATTTGAAGCTGCTGACTAAGGATAAGCATAAATACAGTAAGGTTGTTAGTCACGTTGGCGCCAATGACCCCGAACTTCGCCAGTCGGAGGTCACTAAAATTAATGTGGAGTTGGTGTGTAACTTTGCTAAAACAATGTCTCCTGGACCCCATCCCGACCAGGCTGCTCAAAGAAGTCTTTCCCCTAATCAACACATCCATACTAGATCTGATTAACCTCTCTCTATTAACAGGTTATGTTCCACAGGCTTTTAAGGTTGCAGTAAGTAAACCTCTACTCAAAAAGCCTACTCTTGACCCAGGTGTTCTAGCTAATTATAGACCAATATCCAATCTCCCATTTATTTCCAAAATCCTTGAAAAAGCTGTTGCAAAGCAGTTATGTGACCACTTGTACAAGAATGATTTGTTTGAGGATTTTCAGTCAGGATTTAGAGTCCGTCATAGTACAGAAACCGCATTGGTGAAAGTCACCAACGATCTTCTCCTAGCCCCAGACAATGGACTTGTCTCTATACTTGTCCTCTTAAATCTCAGTGCTGCTTTTGACACCACTGATCACAGCATCTTGCTGCAGATACTTGAACATGTTATTGGGATTAAAGGAACTGCGCTAAGTTGGTTCAAATCTTATTTATCAGAAAGATTTCAATTTGTTCATGTTAATGACAAATGTTCCACACAAACTGAAGTTAGTCACAGCGTTCCACAGGGCTCTGTGTTAGGTCCAATTCTCTTCACTTTATACATGCTCCCTTTAGGCAATATTATCAGGAAGCACAACATAAATTTCCATTGCTATGCAAATGATTCTCAGTTATATTTATCTATGAAGCCAAATGAATCAGGTCAGCTGGTCAAACTTCAAGCATGTCTTAAAGACTAAAGGGCCTGGATGACCTGTAACTTCTTACTTCTAAACTCTGACAAAACTGAAGTCATTGTGCTTGGGCCTGAAAACCTTAGAAATCTGCTGTCTAATCATATAGTTACTTTAGATGACATAGCTCTTGCCTCCAGTACTACTGTGAGGAACCTTGGAGTCATCTTTGATCAGAATATGTCCTTTAAATCACACAAAATCCAAGTCTCTAGATCTGCCTTCTTTCACCTGCGCAATATTGCAAAAATCAGGAGCATCCTGTCTCAAAGTGATGCTGAAAAACTGGTCCATGCATTTGTTACTTCCAGGCTGGACTACTGTAACTCTTTACTATCAGGATGTCCCAATAATTCCCTAAAAAGCCTCCAGTTAAGAGCAGCCGCATTTTGAACTCTCTGAAGATGGGCAAGGGACGTCTGACTAAGCCCAAAATAGAGCACATAACAATAATCCAGGCGAGACGTAATAAACGCATGTATTGCTGTCTCAAACTGCTTCCACAAAAGAAAAGGCTTTACCTTTGCCAGCTGTCGAAGGTGAAAAAAGCTAGCCCTTACAACCACGTTCACTTGATCTTCCAATCTAAACTTGGAATCTATTTTGACACCTAGGCTTGTAACAGTCAACTGCACATACTGCTGCAAGCAATCCAGATCAATTGGGGGAGAGTCACCAAAATTATTTGGGCCAAACAATATAACCTCAGTTTTCGTATCATTTAATTTCAATAAATTCAAAGCCATCCAGTTCTTAACATCATCGAAATATGACAATAATGATACAACCGATGATGTATCCCTTCCCCTCATTGGTATGTACATCTGCACATCATCCGCATAACAGTGAAAAGAAACGCAAAACACAACTAAGAGGAAGTAAATATAAAGAGAAAAGCAGGGGCCCCAAAACTGAGCCCTATGGAACCGCAGATACCAACGGGGTAGATGAGGACTCAACACCAGCAAACCTGACAGACATCGTCCTATCCGACAAATAAGACCTGAACCACTCTAAGGCAATACCACGGATGCCCACTAGCTCCTTAAGTCGAGATATTAGGATATCGTGGCCAACTGTGTCAAAAGCAGTGGTCAGATATAGCAAAACAAGAATCATATAGCCACCAGCATCTGTTGCCAGGTAAATATCATTAAAAACTTTTACCAATGCTGACTCTGTACTATGCCGAGTTTTAAAACCAGATTGAAAAACCTCCAATACATTATGCTCATCTAAAAAAGACTTCAGCTGTATATAAACCACTTTCTCTAGTACTTTCGAAATAAAAGACAACTTGGATATAGGCCTGTAATTATTCAGAATAGAACGATCAAGGCCTGACTTCTTGAGCAAAGGTTGTACAACTGCATGTTTACAATGTCCAGGGACAACACCTGAGGACATACTGCTATTAATAATAGCCAGAACCAGCTTTCCTATACAAGGAAAGACCTCCTTAGAAATTCACACATGTGCATCTTTACGTGCACCCAGGGATATCTGGCTCCTTTCCAAATCCCATATCCCCCACAAAGAGCCATTGTAGTTAGCTATGAGCTCAATATGCCGTCCTCAGGAATGTGTGAAAATGGGGCAGTTTCAGTGTAGAAATGCCCTCTTTCCCACAGTCTTAAAGAGCCAGTGGCCCCTTCAAAACATGACTGGCATACAAATACCTTAATGCCTCAGTACTCGGCCAACATTTGGCGGGTGGGCAGGCATCCTGGCTGCCACCCAAAATCCACAATGTCCATATGCAGAGGCAGTGGAGGAGCATCTCCCAAGTGCCTAGAGGTTAACTGTAGACCAGCAGGGCCATGAGCTCTGATTAGCGATTAGTGAATGAGGGAGCAGGCGTTGGACTCAAAACAGCATTCAGAGATATCAGCCAAGACAGTTATGTTAGCGACGACGCCAAACTTAAAACACTACAGGTGGTAGGGGGAGGAGGGAGGGCAGTCCGTGGACAATTATCACATACAGTATATAACGTGTATATAAAGGTGTGAAACTCCTCCAAACACAGAGCCAATTTGATCTTAGTAGTTTTAATTATCAGAACAATGAACGAGGACCACAAAAAGTGTGAAGTGTTTTTGGAAGCAATATTGCAGCAAAGAGAGCATCGTTTTTCATTTCCTAAGACAGATCTCCATTTGATATGAAAACCATTGTTTAATCTAATTTAGGCAAAAGCTGATTCAGGCTAGGGGTGTAATGGAACATAAAACATACCTCAACTTTGAAGACACACTCTGGCTCAATTTAGATGCATTGAGGGAAAAATACAAGTCTTTCATTATGGAACAGTTTATATTTCTAATGAAATTTTAAATAAAGCAAATAAAATATATAAAAATATTGAATTTTAGGTAAATTTGGGAGCATGTACACATTATTGATCATAGTGATGTACACTACATACATCTATAAGTTCATTTAAAAATATATACACTATCCCATACAGCTACAGCTACAGTATATACAGTGGCGGATGCTTCAACTACATCCAAACATTCACTTTAGTGTTCAGTTTGAGCACAGACAGGACAGAAATTGATTTGTCAGCAGTGCTGTTTGTGTTATCTGGTGAGATCAGTGGGCATTTTTCGGTCTGTCGCTCTCATTGACGGAATCTCTAGGTTCGCTACAAGTTGGCTAGAGATGCAGCCACTCAGAATTGCACATGCCAGCTGAATGAGCTGCCTCACATCCTGTCCAACATTTGCATTTTGTAAAAGTTTTTAATCATTTTTTTGACTACCTATTTGCCTGAGACCACCAAAACTCATAACATTATAAACATTGCCTGATATAGTGTGTCAGGTTCCTTCAATATAAAATACTTTATTTCTATATTGGTCTGGTGGTGAAAAATGAATCTTTTGAGATTAGTCCACAGCTGTTAATAAGAGAAGGGTATAAGAGTTTGCTAATTACATATTGTACATCCATTGTATGGAGCAACTATAGGAAGCAGACCCAACTTATAAGGGTGCAGGTAAGGCCTGCATTTTTTTTCTTGTTTTTGGCCACCAAGAAATTCATTTTGTTGTGGCCTATTTGTAGCTGGAACAAACACAACCACTGTTGTTGTTAATGCGAAAGAAATGATTTAGATAAGGAGCCATCACAGCATGCGAGCCTTGCATGGAAAACCATCTACAGTATGCATAAGAATTTTGTGAGCAGCTACAGTAATACATACAGTATGCAGAGCAGACATAGAGTAGCAGTAGGCTGAATCAGCTTAAGCTAAAGTAAAGATGTAAACAAATATAAATGAAACATTGTAAGACAGAAAGTGAAGCTGATTCCAACAACTTGTCCAAATAGATATTTTTCTGAAACAAATACAAGGTACAAATAGTAGTTTTGCATTAAGGCCTGGTCACACCAATGTTTTTGGCTCTAGAATCTTGATGATGTATGACTGCACTTGTTAGACTGGTGAACTGCTGTAGCTGGTGAGTTAACTATTGTAACTTTCTAGCTGGTTGGGCTACTGATAGTCAGTCACAGTAGATCCTGGAGCTTCACCCAGTTTTCTCTATACCATTCAATTTATTCCCCTCAACATTTTATCTGTATTATTACTGAATAGGGATAATGAAGTTCTTTATGCTGCTGAGCTGTCAGTTGGCAAACTCGTTACCTTCTTAGCTTTTCCAATCAAGGCAATATATTCACGCAGTTTATTCAAAAGACATATTAGGTCCAATGATTGACTGACTTATAACTGTCTCCACACTATTACTCATGTGTGCTCTCTCTTTCTTCCCCCTGTTTGCTTAGTGTGTTGGTACTCTCTTAATGTGTGCTCTGCTCGCAGGTGTACTTGATCCAGTCACTGATTGACAGCTGTATATAAGTGGGTGGGACTTTTCTCCCGTGCTCTTCATCCTCCTGCCAGTAAGGTGCCCCAGCAGCAACAGATGTCTAAGAGAGAGAAGTTGCATGGCTTTACTTTATCACCACAAATAAATGTGCAAAAAATATAAATGTTGGTGTTTTACATGCTGGTGTGACATAGTCTTTACACCTCTAGTCTAGACTCTAAAACATCTTTCAGAATGGGAATTAGTGTCAGTGTTTGTGTTTATGTCTGTACTTCTCATCACCATGAGCAGAGCCAAGGGGGTGGCCAGGGGTGGCACTGGCCACCCACAGAATCTGACCACCCCTATCAGAGTCATGATGTGATGATTCTTCTCAGTGTGGCGGAACCACTGTGCAGCAGCAATGTCTCTGACCAGGAGTAAATAAGGAGCACGGCCAAAATTAGCTAAAGAAAGCATGATGTGTGTCTCATTTTTACACAACATTAACAGTTTGAATCTTAATAATGTGTGTTTTATTATTTCATAGAACTAGGGGTTTAATTTCCTTTGTATATGTATTTCAAATCCGCCAACCCTCTGTGAATCTGTGCCCTAGCCTGACTAGCCCGTACAACATTTTCTAGATCCACCCCTGCTCATCACGGCACATAAGTTCATTATTTTACCTACATTAGATTGTTTCATTTCAATCTCAATTAATCAAACCAATAATGTATAAAATACTGCCCATAGAAACACTGTCCACATTTGCTGTATTTTCATTTCTGCATTTGTTTTTAAAAACATTTCATATAACTTACATCAGTGCTGTTTGCTTAACATGTTGTACTCTGACTTTACATCATTAACATTTACATCAGCCAGAAAATGTGGCTAAACTGCGATAAGGTGAGTTTACCCCACATTACATCACTGATCATATTCCAAACTTCCCCTCAAGATTTTATGTAAAAAAGTGGTGAAAGTTGCTCTGCTTTAATTTGTAGTTCTCCTCAGCTTCTCTCCTACTCTTCTTCAGTTTTCGGTCCCTCACATACAGATATACAACTGATATTTACACAAACACCCACCTCTGACACACTCATTCTCTAACTTTTTATCCTCAGCATGAGCACAGCATCCTTATAAACACTGACACATTCATGCCCCTCATTTGGATATGTTTGTACTCATCAACATGTTTTAAAGCAAGTGTGTGTTTGTGTGTTAGCGTGTCTATGTGTATGGGTTTGGAGAAATCAGTCTGGGATGCCAGTGGGCAGGGTGTCATTGCAGAAGTTCAATTAGCGCTGTGAGAAACAGCAGGACTCACAGCAGTGCATCTATCTTCAAGGCTAGGCCATAGGATGGAACAGAATGATGAAAAACCCCAAGTTTGAAGGAAATGTTCAGCCTAATACAAGAATCCGGTCATTATCGGCTCACCCCCAACTCAGAGGAATCTCATCACAACTCCATACAACCACTGAACCTTTAGCTACTGCACTGCCATCTCCTCATCTGTTTCCCTCGCTGGTTTTTGGCATTTAACATATTCAGGTGAATCTGTCTTTTTTAACAACATAAATATTTAGCTATTATATGAGCAGTTCTTTCCATGATAGCACCAGCTGTGGTTGCACCAACTGTGAAGGGCCTGCCAAAACCGGTATATTCAGAAGGACTGAATGAACACAGTGAATGCACTCAGTGGCTAAGAAAACAACAGAAAGAATGCAACTGAGGATCAAACTGAGAAATAATGTGTATTCAACCATAGTGCTGCTGCTGGTTCTGACTATGTATATACAGTATATATATATATATATGTAGGTGTGTGTGTGTGTGTGTGTGTGTGTGTGTATAGTATAGTTACACCTAGTTGCTTATTTATGTCCAGAATATGATACACATTTAGAACTAGATTTAATTTATGTCATTATCTTCATTACTGTATTTTTGGCATATGTTCCAGTTGCTGGAAACTTTTTATAAAACACCTGCCCAAACCCCAGCCTCTGTGCAGCAGATTTCAAACATCTTTGGGCTGGTAGATGCCACACTGTAGCTGTATGGGGTTCTTTTATCATAACGTAGTCTTGCAAGCAGATTACTTTTATTTATTTGTTGATGAATATAGCTGTAAAATGCATTATATGACACTGAATCAATTCTTTGCAGGTGATAATGTGTACGTAATATTATGTGAACTGCAAATTAATAATAAGTACACTATTGTGTGTGCTTCTGTGTGTCAACAGTAGTGCATTATATTGTGTTCTTGTATTTTTATTGTGCTTCTCTCACTTGTTGCTTTAAACGGCCTTAGATTTGTGTTACTGCCTATTTAGATTTGTGTTTTTGCTCATCTACTTTATATTTCACTTGTACTGTGTGGCATTCATGTGGACGGAAAAGTAAGAATTTCTTTGTACGGGGAAACACGTTTCCTAACTGTGCATATGACAAATAAACACTTTGTCCTTTGTATTTGGTGGAAAAGCGTAAAACAACTTGACTCATGGATATTTATGCCCTCAATCTGTTGTACTATTATGGACTGAAACAGAAACGCACTCAGAGAAATGTATGTTTCAGTGACTTTATTTGAAGATGAAGCAAGCACTCCCTGTCTTCATTGCTGCTGTACTTTACCTGTATTTTTCAGGATTCCTGTTGTGTCCCTATAGTCCTGGATTTTTTGTTGCTGTGCTACTAACCCAGGTGGCAGCTATGGGGGTAACAGAGTCAGTTGTCTCTAGCCCTACTAAAATTATTTTGACAAATACATATTTGTGGAAACTATATGTAGTATTTGTGAATCACATAAAATCTTATTTATATCTTTCTAAATTTCCTTGACATAGTTGGCCAAAATTTTTTTACTTTCTTTTCACTATATTGGCAAAACAAAAGCTTTGTTCTGTCACACTACTGTAATGGTGCAGTCACAGCGGATATTAATTGAGAGCAAGGTGAGACATCAGTTTAGCTATCTTAAACATTTGGCAAACAGCTGCTAATAGCTAGCTAACTCTAACCCTTTCCATGTACTGTAATTTGATGTAAAGTACCCTATGATCAGATGATTAAATGATTTTATTAGTTTTCTATCTCTCTATGATTGAATTCGGTGAGGCTACAATTTTAATATTAGACAGACTGTATTTGGATTAAATCTGTGGGAAATTACAGTACTTTTGTCATGCACAAATAGGCATTGTGGTGTATGCCTGTATGTGACCTGTGCATACAACAGTCTGAGAGAGGAGGGGTGGGGTGGTGAGGTCTGTGTGCGTGTGTGTGTGCCTTTGTATTACTTACATCATGAGGACCGAAACCTGTTAACACACTCACAGTGTGGGGACTCGGCCATGCTTGTGGGGACCAGAAGCTAGTCCCCACGAGGAAATCACTGAATTTTAGGGTGGCAACATGGTTTTGGGATAGGATGAGGTTAGGGTTAGGCAACTAGTGGTTATGGTTAAGGTTAGGATAAGTCTACAGGAAATGAATGTAAGTCAATGTGAAGTCCCCACAAGGAATGAAAACACAGTATCTCCATCAACATGTTGCACTTAGTCATACACAGCACAAGAGTTGGAAATAGTACTATAATGAATAAAAAGCTTAAGAGGGAAATTTGAATCCTGCATAGACTACTTTCTTACCTTTGCCTACTTGGCCAATGGCTGTATAAAGTGGGCGTGGTTGGTGCATTGTTAGTTTTGGAAAATTGTCAGATGCAGCAACCCCTGATGCATTCCCTCCCTACTCAGGCAAACAGCAGGGGCAGATGGGTGTCCACTCAGACAGACCCCAGGGTACGTTTGGTACACAGCGGGGAACTCAGGCAGACACCCACAGGGAGCCTCAGCATCTTAAGCACTGGAAGAGGAAATGAGGGGAGGTTTTTCTGCAACTGCTGACAATTTACCCTTCTTTACAAACAACCCTGTCACAAACATTAGTTCTTTTTCACCAATCAGCAAATCATGTAATGGCGGTCTCTCCCATGACCACCGGTCTGACTGGAGGATGCAACTGTTAAGGTCACAGAGGTCACACCGGAGGTACAGTATTATGAAGAGATAAGTGTGGTTGATTTACAGCAGCAGTGTGATTCTTCATGTGATGGTTATTTACACAGCATCTGTGAATTATTAACATATATAAATTTGTTTAGCTCTGTTGTATTTACCTTTTCTTTCAGATTAAATAAAATGCTTTATCTATGGTTGATTAGGGGAACATACAGTAGGCATAGTAAAGCAGGGGAATTTGGGACAATTCTAAGGTCCCAGGATTAACGGGGGCCCACAAAACATGTATTCAGCCATAGGCATGGCGCCTGTAATTGTTAAATTCTATTTTTGTAACATACTGTTTTAATTGGCATTACTAACAAGATTTAGAAGCCAGAGGTATTTTTCTGTAAATCTGTATTCTGATCTATGTCAGACTAATACACACAGACATCTCTCTATTCAGGCTATTGGTTTCCTTCCAGATGGAGAGCACAGCAGCATAGTAACACAGCTGCAGCTGTATAGATGACGAATGGACACACAACTCCCCAAGAGTTAATTGCAGTGTGAGGTGTGAATAACCACCATGACTTTATACATTTGTAAATTAAAAATTAGAATTTCTGTATTTAAAGTGCAGTTAGTAGTTGACCTACAAGTGATTAGTGTTAGCTTGTTGTCCTTTGCTGTAGCTAGTTAGCAAAAAAGTTATTGTCTTTGCCAAACTAAATTAGCAGTGCTGCACTGAAATGTGTCCTACAAAATGGGGCACAACTCTCATTCTGGTCATACAGGGACTGGATGTCTTGTACCAATGGCCCCAGTGCCCTGTACTCCCAAAGTACACCTCACAAGGGTCCTGGCCATAGGCCTTCTCCAAGTCTACAAAACACATGTAGACTAGTTGGGCAAACACAGAGGATCCCTCCAGTAACCTTGCAAGAGTAAAGAGTTGGCCCATTGTCCCATGACCTGGACAGAATCCGTATTGTTCCTCTTGAATATGAAGTTTGACAGTTGGTTGGAGCCTCCTGTCCAGCACCCTGGCATAGCCTTTCCTAGATAGGCTGAGTAATGTAATACCTGAAAATTGGAGCACACTCTCCGGTCCCTTTTGTCAAAAATGGGAACCACTCCAGTCTGCCAGTCCACAGGCACTATCCCTGTCCTTCATGCAACATTGCAGAGGCATGTCAACCAAGACAGCCCAACTGTGTCCAGAGCCTTCAGCATCGCAGAGGGAATGTCATCCACTCCTGCTGCCTTGCTACCGAGAAGCGTTTTGACCACAGATATGGATTAGGTTTCCCCTGAGTCTTCCACCTCTTCCTCTTCCTTGAAGGACATGATAGATGGGTTCAGGAGCTCCTCAAAGTGTCCCTTCCACCACCCAACAATATCTCCAGTTTGACACAGCAATTCTTCTCCCCTGCCAAACATATATTGGGCCAAGCCCTGCTTTCCCTTTCTGAGTCACCGGATGGTTTGCCAAAGCTTCCTAGAGGCAAACCAAAAGTGCTTCTCCATAGCCTCACTAAAGTCCTCCCACACCCATGTTTTTGCATCTGCA
>NW_018127957.1:358506-365997 GCF_001952655.1 Monopterus albus
CTGTGGAGAAGATCACCAGGACTCCACTGCCCTCTCTGCAGAGCATTTACCACTGCAGGGTGCGTAGGAAAGCTGCCTCCATCCTCAAAGATCCCACCCATCCCCAGCACGAACTGTTCATTTCTCTGCCCTCTAGCCGGAGGTTCAGAAGTGTGAAATGCAGGACCACTAGACTGAAAAACTCTTTCTTTCCCTCTGCCATCAGACTCCTAAACAGCTGAGGAGTTTTTTTTCCAGGAAATACGTCATGTACTGTTTACATTCTCAGTTTGCATATACATAATTGCACAATGACTGTTGACTGCTGCACATGCTGCTCCCATGCAGCATACATTCTTTAAAGTTCTGCAGATTAACATGAGTCTATGGGAACTGACTTCCTTTAGGAGCCAGCTTTAAGTGGTCATTTAGGGAACTGCTCATTTTAGCACTTCTGCATTGACAAGTTTTGAGCCTCGGAGGTTGTTGCCCGGATGCACCAATGTGCAACAAAAAGTAGACATGCATCTGAGGAAAACTGCATAGCGACTGCAAATGAAGCAGCGCAGAAATTGTGCTGGCAGGAAAATAGAGCCCAAATTTTTTTAAATGAAGATTCAGGACTTAATTAGCATAAGGAAAAGGTGTAGCTACACATGTAGAGAATGTGAACTGTTTTTACTCACCTTAAATCATCAACATAGTTGACCAGCTAACCTGGCATCACTATCATGTGCTTGTTCAATATTCTTATTAAATACAATAGTGACAGTAAATAATTAAAGTGTTAGTAAGTAATATGTAATTTTTATTATAGTGTACACAGTTATTGATAGGGAGTGGTTTCATGATAAGCAGATGATTACATGAACATATGTTTCATTTTAATAGGAACACATAACGCAGGCATCGTTAGACCTCTTTTACTGGGGCATGTACCCCAATATTAATTTGCTGTGCCCTAGTAAAATCACCCATTTCTGAGTCAGGAAGGGAAAGTGTGGAGGAATCTGTCTTTCTGGAGACAGGCATGGTACCACCTGCCATCCAGTGCAGAATACAATTTCAAGGTAACTATAATAAAGTTTCATCATTGCCTTGAGAGTAGTAAATAGTGTGCCATATGATTTTTTTAGCTACTTTTAGCTTATTGTTTTGGTTTCCCAGCCCTCAAATCTAATAATAAAACTCACTGAGCACTATCTACACAGCAGACAGACAAATTTGATAACTAGCCGATAAACACAGCAGGACATTATGTAGTAGCTGAAGAGCCAGGTATTTTTTTAGGAGCTGGTGAAGACCAAAGCCGAGCTAAAATGATTAGAATTATACTTATCAGTTGCCCAGAAAAAAAGTGTGTGTGTGTGTGTGTGTACTTTTGTTGAATGAAAATAACCAGCTGTTTGATCAAACGTGCACCATAAATCCTGTGGCCCCCAGGAAGAGCATCTGCTTCACTGGTGACAGCTAAAGGGCATCCGAATGAATAAACAAATTGCTTTTATGAGGTGATACAGTTTTCCAGTATTGTCTGTTCAGCTTGTTCTGCTGAACTCAAGTGGCAAAAATAGTTACACTTCCAGGACCCTGCACTGTTTTTAAAAGAGATGTTAAGGCGTTAATTTTTTAGTGTAATTTTTGATTGCTGTGCGCTCAAAATACTGTTCATCCCCTCAAAGGGATGGTCCATCATATCTCCTGTTTGATTAGTGATCAGCTACTGTAAGTCTGGTGTTTTGTCCATTGACTGTTATTTCCCCAGAAACATACCAATCAAAACCTTTCTAGGTTTGCTAAATTTTGTTACATTGTCTTCCTACAACTTCTAGTAAAAAATAGCAACAGAAATAAATGAAGTCTGCAGATTGTAACAGATGCCATGAAAAGCATTATGTCAACCGCTCCTAGCAACCACAGTCGCAGCCCCCACATTAAGAAAATATGAACTCACATCACACTGACATGATGCCGGCCTGGAGAAGAGACAAAAATGACAAATTCAGTCTGACAACGGGGCTAGGGTACATGCAGGAGTCTCCCAGATAACAACCTTAGCATAGTTAGCTAGCCTACAACCTCTGTATAAAGCCAATCAGAGTAGCAAACATTTTGAATACAGATTTTTCTACCTTGTGTTACTAGTTTATGATTATTAGAGTTCACTGGTGGTATGTCCTTCCTATTTGCTTTAGTTTTACATTACATGTAGCACCACTTTACAATTATTTCCAACAGTGCTTTGTTGAATTCAGTTTAAACATTTTTCTCATTTTAGTTCAGGTTATATTTTACTTTTTTCTTACATTTACACAGTAAATGTAATTTAAAGTTTAGGTCCTTCTTTAAAGAATGACTTTTGAGGATATACATCAGGCTGTCTAAAACTTTAATATTCTGCTTTGTGCCAGGGTTCATTCAAAGCAGTCATTCTGCGGTCGGGGATGGCACCAAAAATGCTCTTATCTGATTTACAGAGATTTGTGATATAATAATTAAATTTTTTCTTTACTTTTCATTTGCATTTGAAGACATTTTTCATTCTCTTTTTGTTTTTTACTTTTGTGTCATTTTTGTTTCATCCATTCATTGCCTGTCAGGTCAGGGTTTAATCTCTTCCATTCCAATAATTTTTCAAAGGCTTTTTTTTTTTTACAAGGTCCAGGACTGTACTATTGTATGTGCATTAGCATCTCCTCAGAACATTCCCGCGAGCCACTCCAAAGAACAGGGATTAATATCAATTATGGACGAGTGAGAAAGTTCCCAGCCATGTGCCAGGTCGTTAATAGGGACATGTGTAAGTCATTACCTCAACACTTTGGGCGCCCAATACAGTCTGTGTGTGTGTAAAAGAATGAGATGATTGATGATAAAAAGAATCAGAGTAAAGAGGGTAGTTGTAGGTTTCTTTCTAGTTCACTAAAGCTCAGAATATGTAGAGAAAGTGGGTTTATATTCTCTGAGAAGCATCTGTTCTGCTCTATGGTGACAACCTTCTATCAGAACTTAAAAAAAGCTTTTTCTGCTTCCATCACCTTCTCACAAATGTACATCCATGTGCGCACACACACACACACACACACACACACACACACACCTCCATCAGCAGCAGTGTTAGTCGGCCTGGTTCCATCAGGGCTCTGTGTTGTTGACAGTGCTGAAGGCCTCAGCCCAGACAGCTCTGACACAGCTCCTCTTTTCTCCCTTCTCCCTTCTCTTCCCATTCCTCTGCGTTGTGTTTTTGTGCATGGGAGATCACAGTAGTGCCGGCCTCTCTGGCTGCTTCACAGGCTCAGCTGGAGAAAATGCAGGCTGCCTGATGAATGGGTGTCACAACAGGGATGAGAGCGATATATGGTTTAACCAGTACCAGCACTGATCTCATTAATATATGGAAGAACTCCCAGTCGCTGTGAACTGGGCTTGAGTGATACAGCCGACCCCAGATTATGGAGTACTTTGCCACTCAGCATTAGAGCGGCCACTGACCTCACAGCGTTTAGATCGATATAGTACTTAAAATGTTTTTATTTTCTATGGCCTTTAGATAATTGTGAGGGCTGAAACATTTCTTGCGGAATGTTATCTTATTTTGTCATTTTATACTTATACAAAGTTTTTACTTATTATTATCTGATGGTGTATTATTATTCCTGTACTGCATGTAAAGCACTTTGGTCAACAAGGTGTTGCTTTAAAGTGTTATATAAATAAACTTTGGATTTGATTTAATTTGATTTGACTATAAAATGCAGGCTGCTATATCATGGTAGGGATATTGGCATTTTTAAAGATTTAAAATTATGCCTGTTGTTCCTGAAAAGGAAAAGATGACTGATTTTGTCTTCAGCTTGTTAGACTTTATGTTGTTGTTGCAGCAGCTGATGACATCAGAAACTTGTTGTACAGTCATAGTTCTTTTTCAGTGTGCTAACTCCATATTTGCTGTAGCATTGGCTTGGAGGAACCAGCAAATCCTTGAACCTATATGACCCATATGGTCATTTGTCCCTTCCCTCTCATGACTTATAGGAGCATCTCCTGAAATAGCGCTCTACGGTGGAAGGTGGAATTGCAAGAACTCCACCAATATTAACAACAATGTACATCGAAGATCCATACAAAAACATCATGGTAGAAATCCATTTTGTGGTTATTAGTGGAAAAGATGTGCTGCAAGTTTTTCTTGATAAACAGTTTATTCACCTGAACTGTACATAAGTGCAGTGCCTCTCCTGTATGCCCAGCGAGACTGTTGTTCACCAGGAAACAGCTGCAACACACCATTTCCTGTATTGTTTTGACATTTCTGTCTGTGTATGGATTTAACAAATGAGATATGTTGTGTCCTTAATGAAGTTTAAAAGTGCTGATATGTGTACTTTTGACTGTCAGGTCAAAGTGTTTCTAGTCCTTATGCTAAGCTAAGCTAAACACTTCCTGTCTTCAGCTCCATACAAACCCACATACTAAAAATAGTCAATGACACAGGGATATGAATTCACTAAAAGCTAAATATTCTATGATAGTCTACAGAGATAACAATTTATCAATTTATAATCTTTTAGTGGTAAAGCATACTGAAAAGCATCCTAAGGTTACAGCCAATAGAACTTAAAGATAAAGTTAATGAAGTATGTTTTTACAGGAAAACCTTGCCCAGTGCAACTTTAAGGGTGACAGGATGTTCTATATCCTCCATTGCTCCTCAAATAGCCCCTTGCATGCCTTTCCCTCTCCCTCCCTGGAGGCTCACAGTGCTCTGGACAGATGACCTCGCTCACAGCCAGCACTCTGGAGCGAGCCGAGCCAGCCAGCCAGGCTCCAAGTCGCTCCCAGCGTTCTCCTCTGATTATAGTTGGTGGAAAGGAAAGCAATGGAGGTGCTCAGGCTCAGAGACGGCTCAGCCTGCTCTGAGGAGCCCAGACAATACGTGCTCACAGGAGAGATGGATCTGCACACCGCACAGAAGCCAATAAATCCACACCTCAGTGGAAGGCAAGACAGTGCAGCACCATTATGTTGGTGTTACTCTTTGTTTTATGTTCTCCATGTGTAGCTGTGTTTGTGTGTGCATGTGTGCCCGAGTGCATGCTTTTATGTGTGTTGGTGTGAGCATCTAAGTGTCTTCACCTCAAAGAAGTGTCCCTTGTCACACAGCTACTATTGTTTCAAGCCTCCCCTCTTGCTGCCTCACAGTGTCTTAGTGGTGATGCAGGAGAAAGAGAAGGCACTGTGTTTTGAGTTGGACCAGCAGGGGAGGGGGTGAGGAGGAGTAAGAGGAGGGGAGGAAATGATGTGAGCCTGGGCAGACTCCTCGGAGCCGGACAAGGAGCTTCGATTATAGTGGCGGGGGGACCGCAGCGAGACGTCACCCAGCAACCCCAGCAGCTCTGCCTGTAAATCATGTCATCGGGGCTCCTCAGGGGCGCCCCGAGCCTCCCATCCAGTCTGTCAGCATCACAGCTGGGGGACTGAAACTAAGGGGCCATCAGGCCTAAGGGCCAGAAAACCAGAGCTGTGAACATTTGGGTCAGAGTCGCCTAAAGAAACACTTCAAGTGCCTTCAAAAATAAAATATCACTTGTGACTCTGTCCTTGGTGAATTTAATGTTTCTTATGAGTGGAAGTTTTCCATGTCCCCTGGCCTTTTTCAGAATATGAAACATAGCTAAAGCTACGTTTTCTATTATTCCTGTAATGTGACAATAGCAGGTCTACTGCAAAACAACCCCATGTATGTTACTTGACACAGCACTGGAACTGATCGAATGAGGAGAAATCCCAAATGAAAGTCTTTCTCTTGCCCTTGTAAAAGTTATAAAAACCTACATTTTCTCAAATTCAGTCCTTAATGTGATCAAAAAAAGGAGTAACAGTAACATATCCCAAGGTTGTGCACTCATATGGTATTGCTGTACTGCAACAAGCCATTTAGGAAATATTGCATATAGTACAAGCAGACATTTATAATCTTATCACTGGTTTTGATATTATGAGTGACATTAAGTCATTTTAACATACAAGAGGTTCTTTGGGGGTGGCACAGTGGTGCAGTGGGTAGGACTGCTGCCTCATAGTAGGAATGTTCAAAGTTCAGTCTGCCAGCTGATCAGGGCCTTTCGGTGTGGAGTATGTATGTTCTCCCTGTCCCTGCATAGGTTTCCTCTGGGTACTCTGGCCTCCTCCCACAGCCCAAAGACATGCAGGTGCAGTGCATAATTTGCATATTATAAGGTCCTGGAATATCACTTGGAGACAGACCCGCCATGTCAATGTGGGGAGAGGAGGTCCCAGAATGAAAACATTTCCTCACTCAACCGTGCATATGTGTAGTTTTCGCATTAAAGGAGCAACCTAGAGGCAAAACATTGTTTGTTGTGTGTTTATAGTGTCCAAAAAATAATAATCACGCAAGTAGACAGTTTTAACTATCAGCAAGAAGACAGTTTTAACTGTCTACTTGTGTGATTTTTTTTTTAAACTTTCACGTTTAAAAACGTGAGAGTTATAAATGTAATGAATGATGTTAAGTTCATTAGGACTGTGAGGCTATGGCCTCTAATTCGTTCAATCATCAGCAAGCCTGACATCATATGTGGGGCCTTATTACTCCACTACACATTAACATTATATTCAGCAACACATTTAAACCACACCAGAGACCGTGTAGTGCAGTAACGTTAAATAAACATGTTCCTACCTTCAGTGATTTAACACAGTCATGGGGCAGGAGTCCTCTTTCATGTTAGTCCGTGCTTTGCTTGAGTCCTTTTGAAATCCATGACCTCATCATCAGACTGGTTTGTACTAACCTTTTCATTATCAGCTGTAGGGTTTATTATACCTGGCCTGTTTGAAATACTTTAGCAAATCCCCCTGTCTTTATATTTTCACTCTGTGGCTAACAGAACGTTATGCTGAATGTGCCCCTGACCCAGTGTGCCCGGTGTGGGCTGGTTACGTTGTGATGTAATAAGCCTAACTGCCTGTTTTTATTGTATTTAATTACTGTAATTTTAGTCTAATATGCTGTTGTAAAAGGCTAGTTGGACCAAAAGTATTAAACCTTTGTTTTTAAAAAATTTATTAGTTATATATTCTAGTTCTTTCATATGAATGAGGTGCTGGGTCTGTCAAAAAAGGTGCTGGTCACAATTTGAGAGGTGCCGGATCCGGCTTATTCCAGCACAAATGAACCCCTGGTTGATTAGTGATTCAAAGTAACCCGAAATTGTGAATGTGACTGTGAGTGGTTGTCTGTCTCTATGTGTCAGCCCTGTGATTGACTGGTGACCTGTCCAGGATGTACTGTACCCTGCCTCTTGCCCAGTACTGGCTGGGATTGGCTCCATCCCCCATTAGGATAAGCAGCACAGCTAATGGATGGATGGAAGAGGTTCCTTTGGTCAATAGAGTCTACGCTAACCAGAACCAAATCCAGTTTCACAGATTAGTAACAGTAAAGTTCAAATACTGGCACAGTCAATATGATATTTAAGTAATAAA
>NW_018127957.1:366029-371497 GCF_001952655.1 Monopterus albus
GAGGTGTAAGCTAAGATCTTTTTAAGAACCACTGTGTTTTTGATTCTGATTTGCCACGAGTCATTACCCAGCAAGAATTTGATGGATGTCATTTAGCCGGAGGTGGCCAAGTTCAGAAAAAGGACACAATTTCCATAATATGATATTACTGAATGGAAGACATAAATATTAAAACAGCTTTGGAAAGTTTTCTGGACTGATGACAGAAAAATAAGTTGGGGGCTTGCTTTTATAAAACAATATAAGGTTTTCAGTACTGGGTGTACTGGATATACTGAGTTTGTCATACTTTAAACAGAACTGAAGGAGTATATGTGGTCAAACAAAAGCAATCAAACAAAGGATAAATCAGTTTTATTGTAACTGTACTCTCATTTTAGTAGTTATAGCCTAATAATCACAATAGTAATTGCTAAGACTTGTTCCATCAACAACGTCAGGTTAAAACAGGTTAAAAACAAGTATTCAGATGATCAGACAAATTGAAAACAAGCAAACAGTTTAGTCAGAATACCTAAATCACTGTTTGTTGTTAAAACTGAAGGTGAGCACACCTACATTTGTGGTAATAACCCCACAGTGGAAAAGAAAACCACTGAACACTAGGTAAGTATACTAGGTCAAAGCTGAACTACAAAGTCAGGAGTTGTGTTTGACAGTTTGGATAATAACTTTACTCTCCGCCATCATTTTCACCAGCAATAGTAAACACAGACAGAATGCAGCTCCAAAAGCTAATGGCTTCCCTCACGTCCTTGGATCAGTGTCATCCTTATATTAGTAATGAGGTTTAAGGCATAGCTGGAATTGCAACAGTACATTCTCAAGACTGTTACTTCAGTGTAAACATTCACACAGTGTTGTGCAGTGCATTCTGACATTTCCTTCAGTGGAATGTTGCAGACGGCTTAAAGCAGGTAACACATGTGATTGGGCAGCATGGTAAGTTAGCATCTGACAGGTGAATGAACTTTTTTCATATACAATTTGACATGTAGGTGTGTACTGATGTACATTAGAATCTCTTGTATTGGTTTTCTGATGTGTATCAGTTAACCACTCTTTTTATCACCCATGGCCAATATTAGATAAACTAAATAATAATAAATTGTTAAATAAATCTACTGCAGATTTAAGGTATAAACCAGAGGATTAACTGAATGTGTCACTCTGTGGCAACTTCATGTGTGTGTGCTTTTGTAACACTCCGCATTAACAGTGTTAATGTTGAAGTACAATGTCTTTCTCTCTCTATTATAATCTGACTGACCCGATTGGCCCGGATGAGTGGCATCCTGCCCATCGTTGTTAGTCCATGCTAGCATTCCATTCGAATGCCCCTACTTGCCCTCTCAGTTCCCTGCAGCGTCTGGCAACCCTCAAATCCAAAAGCAGCGTCTCGTTAGCATGCTGGTGGCCGCTCGATCCCGCCATCGAGCAAGGTCACCGGAGACTGAAGGTGGTCGGAGTGCACTGGAGTAAATTTTTGCAGGAGGGGCTGATGTTGTAGTGTAAGGGTGAGAGTTAAGTCTGCGCTATTAGCATTCACTGGCTCCCTGCGCATCGCTAAATTTTTCAGTAACCTCCAACTGCTTGATGTTGGAGTAAATCACTAGAGAGGTTCACCGCATGCCTATATGCCTTACCATCCGTCTCTCCCCCTCAAAACCACCCACTCCCACCACCTCACCTACTCCCCCTCCAACACACTCCCCCTTTCCTTCCACCCATCTTCTCCCCCTCTGGAGTGCCGTCTCATCCAGGCCTCTTCACTTATTCATGTGTTTATTTATTATTTCATCGTCTGTGTCTAAGGCTGAAAGAGGAGGCATCTAGTTGTGAGAACAGTCATTAATTCATTAAAGCCTCTCCCTCTCTCCTCCTCTCCTTTCCATCTCTATCTTTATCTCCCCTTTTCCGCTGGAGGGGACCTTTTTTGCCTGTGCAAACACACAGTCCTATTCCTCTGATGCCCTCCTGTCTCTTTTACTCTTTCACATTCTTTCTTTTTACCTTTGCGCTTGCCATCAGCCAGTTTCTTTCACCACTTTCAGTCATGTGCCTTTCATACACTGAAGGACAGGTGCTCAGCTATTTTCAGAGGCAGAAAACATACAGCGACAGAGAAGCTGCCCAGTGATCAAAGTTGATATCTGGCAAAAATAAATGCTTCTGGGTAGATTCGCTGATCATTTAGGGCTGTGGAACCATGAAGAAGCTCTTTATCCATCTTCCCTCTGGATATTCATTTCGTTTCTGCCAAATCTTGACTTTTCCTCATAAGCAGGGGCTTTTACAAATCCAAAGCCTGCGTCATTTGAGTTCAGCAAGACTTGAGTAGTGTTCAAACATTTCGATGCTAAGAGCAGATTTGTGAAATAAGATTTAACTGTCAAGAGACCAAAGTGAGACAAATGCCAAATTGGTGCAGGATGTTGTGCACATAGTACATCTTGGTTTTACGGAGTTACTCTCACCATGGGCACACCAGCGGTAAAGAAAGTGTTGCTTTGTTACAAAGACAAGAGCAGTCTGCCATGCTCCATCACATATTTTATTCTTTTGTCTGTTTCGGGTGAATGGATCCAGTGATGGGAAGGGGAAACATGTAAGAATATCACATATCTGAAACCATAACCTCTTGTATTTCTGCTGAGACACTTTTTCACTCCAGGTGTAGCGCTATTCCTCATACCACGCATGACTCCTCTCTATCATGTTAACATCAGCAGTCAGACTGCCAATGTGTGAGTGTGTGTATACCTACCCAGGGGCCAGTGCAGGGGCCCTACAGGCTTCTCTGAGGGTTATGTATGGAAGGAGGGCTCCAAGGTGCTGGCGGGCCTGTCTGGGTTATTAATGACAGTGATAGACCAGACCTCACACACTCCATCACCTTGTGCCTTACACACCACCAGCTCATCTACCACAGTGACACCTGGCAGCCTCACCCCCACCTCACCCTACCTCACCAACAACCCTGGACAGGAGCAATACTTTCTCAGCACCCTAGATGACATTTTGGCTCGGTTGTCAGCCACCCCTCAGTCTGAGGTTGCTCTTGTTCTGTCCATTGTCATTGCAATGGCAAAGAAATGGCCCATGAAGGGTGACCCAGCAGTCTCTTTTTACGCCTCCATGCCAGCGATAGCCATGACTAGAGGCATTATGTTTTTGGGTTGTCCGTCCATCTGTCTGTGCATCCCATTCTTGTGAGCGCAATGAGTCAAGAACCCCTTAAGGGAATTTCTTCAAATTTGGCACAAGAGTCCACTTGGACTTGTTGATGAACTGATTAGATTTTGGTGGTCAAAGGTCAAGGTCAGTGACCTCACTTCTGGCCCATACCTGTGAATTTGACTGGTTGGCAGAGGCACACAACTGTGAAGCAGTAATTTTAGATATTTCTGATATTCAACCATATCACAAAAACCCCATAAAGTATTGAGTTTTAGCCCTAAAATTGTAACCTTACTGAAGGATACAGACCTCTGTAATAGAATTTAGACCATCATGAGAGTTTAAAGCTACAATAATCAGTACTTTTTTAAATCACTTATAAGTCAAACTGCTTTGTGTGATGTGAAAGGTGTCACTGCCACAGAGTATTATCATCAGCCACTGCAGTTTTCCTCTGTTCTACTGAGCCCTTTAGCCTCTCTTGGCTCTTTGTGTTGGAATACCAATCCACAAACTCTGCTCTTGTTAATTTCTTTCCTGCTCAGTACCAAACAACAGGCAGACAAAGTTAGCAGCTAGCTGGTGAACATGGTGGAGCATTTATCAACTAAAGAGTGAGTTGTTTAAGATATGTTGCTCAGAGTTTGTTGGTCTTTAAAATATATACAGTAGGAGAATCAGTTTTATAGAATAAAACCTAAACCGATCACTCTCTCTTTTGCTTGCTCACTCCCTCCTTGAGTAGTCATACTGTACAGGTATGTGTATGTGTTGGACCTAGACATTAATGGAAGCCTACAAGTAGATGGGCAGTTCTTGTGAATTTTATGAAAAACTCTGAGCTATAACATTATGACCGCTGACAGGTGAAGTGAATAACATTGATTTTCTCTTTACTGTGGCATCTGTCAGTGTGTGGGGTATATTAGGCAGTAAATGAACATTCAGCCCTTGAAGTTGATATGTTGGAAGCAGGAAAAACAGACAAGTCTAAGGGCGTGAGCAACTTTGACAAGGGCCAAACTGTGTTGCCTAGACGACTGGGCATCTCCCAAACTGCAGGCCTTATTGGGTGGTCAGTACCTACCAACAGTGGTCTAAGAAATCAGTGGACTGGCAACAGGGTCATGAGCGGTCAAGGCTCGCTGAAGACGAGGATGATCTGCTGATTCATCCATCCTTTTCAAAGGACTCCACTTTGTTTTGATCCCTGTTAAAATGGGTGAAAATGAGAAATACTGTACACTGGACTCTGATTAAATGTTGGTGGTCAAAGGTCAGTGACCTCACTTCTGTCCCATTACCTATGAATTTGACTGGTTGGTGGAGGCATACAACCGAGCCAACCCCAGCTCAGACTGGACAGGTCACCAGTTTACCACAGGGCTGACACATAGAGAAAGACAACCATTCATACCTATATGCAATTTAGAGTAGCCAATCCACCTAACCTGCATGTCTTTGAAATGTGGGCGGAAGCCAGACTATCTGTAGCAAACCCACCCATGCACGAGGAGAACATACATACCCCACACAGAAAGGCCCCAGTCAGCCGCAAGGTTTGAGCCAAGAAAGTTCTTGCTTACCCTTTGCATCACCATACTGCTTCAAATTATATTTCTAATAAAGTGATTTATTTTAGATTATTTCAGATGTTTAACAATAGTAATAAAATCCTACAAAATACCAACACATTAGACATAAAAAATCAGAAGGTCCTCACATTTGAGAAGCTGGAAGATAATGTTTGGCATTGTTGCATGATAAATTGATTAAATTAGTAATCAGTTATCAAATTTGCTGTTGATTAATTGACTGACTAATCAATCAACCACTCTAGCAATACAATATGGTAATCAAAGACATCATGACTGTCATATTTGAGGTAGATGAATTTTACAGTGAAACTGATATTGGTAAGTATTTGCAAGCATTTTGATCCACAAGTTTTCTCAACACTTAAGATATGAATTCATATCTTAAAATTAATTTGTAATGCAATTAATTTTGATTTCTTAACTCAGAAATGTCCTAGTAAGTCAGTACTCTTTTCCCTGGGCCTAGTAACTCATAACACTGCATATTTTTCCATGACATCCTCTGTTCCCGTCAAAAATTTGTTATGAGCCAATTGTCTCTCTGCTCTCACCTGTTCTTTGCTCAGTAAAGTCAAAGCCACAAACTTTCTTCCACCCACAGCATGTCATATTTACTCAAAGAATTTAGTTCAAAATGAAAGGATTACTAGAAAAAAGGCTGAGGGATCCGGTTGGATTTAGTTTGGGCAT
>NW_018127957.1:371585-373052 GCF_001952655.1 Monopterus albus
CCATAAAGCATTACTGATTTTGAAGGGCATTATGATGATCCTGGGGGCTGTAATTATCAGTTCCAAGGTCACAGCGAGTTGAAAGACATAGTGTCCACAAAAACAAGCTTAATGGGGACAGCCATTTCAGAAAAAAGTATTTTTAAGAACTCCATATGCAAGGTAGCAACAAAATGCTTATAGGGTATCTACAATATTTGTCTGTACATGGGATGTAGACAGTCAGGGAATCAGCAGATAACAACTAAAATAAGCCAGTCCAACCCAACTGGCCCATATACAGTAGGTTCTTTTTTCCTTGATGTCACCTAGGAGTATCAAATAGGCTCCTATGGTGGCAGCCGCAGTGGCAACAACTCTGCCAACCTACACGGCAACATACAAGCTTACTGGACCTTCATCATCATGGAAACACTCAAAAACACACGCTTATGACAGCAAGCATACCACACCTTCACTGTCATGGAAACAGTAATAAACACAGTTAACATTACGGATCCACCACAACTTTAACTGGTTTAGTTACACAACCCACTGGGTTAGGTTTAAGACTACTTAGGTTTAGTAACAAAAAATACTTGGTTAGGTTTAGAAAAAAATTGGTTTGAGTAAAAGTCTTTTTGCTTAACACATGATCAAGATTTTGGAATGTCACAGACAAAAAACACAATTCCCACAGGAATTAAACACCAGCCTTCTGTGGGAACGTCTTCTTGTTTTCTGACTTGTTTTTGCACCACAACTTCTTCCTAACATGGACTTTGTGGCTGCATACAGTCTACTACATGACCTGACTTCCCCATTGGCTTGTGCCATAATTACTATGGTCACTAAAGGTAAATTACAGTAACTATAGCACATTTCTATGGGATGTAATAACCTGCTGGCACAATAGACCTTTTTCACATTTCCACCTTTCTGATTGCAGAAGTAGTTGAGGATGGGTCAGACAACTTCCAGGCCAAGAGCAAGACAAAAGTACAGTGGCAGAATCTAAAAGACAGAGTTTTTGTAGTGAATGTACGAGTGCTCGTGTTCCAGTCAAAAACGGCCATACTTCCTTGTCTTTTCACTCATTCTCAAAGGACCCACTAATTAAAAGAAAATGGTGCATGCTATTAGGCAAAACAAAGGGCCAAATTTTAAAGTTTAAAGGGGGAGCATCTATGTGCACAGCCGGCACTGCTCTCCAGAGGAGTACAGTGTACCGACCTGTAGGAGCCAGCGCTGACTAAAACCTTTCTCTTGAGTACATTTGATAGTTTAAATATTGCAAAACTAGACAGAAACCTTTTTACCATATCTTTAGTCATGTACCATGACTCTCCAGAATTTGTACAACATCAGTACAATGCCATGCTGAATTTCTGCAAGGTCAAAGGAAAAGTTAAATAAACTCAGTTATTCATTTTGACCACATCACCATGTCAGATAGCACAAAGAGGAAATAGCTAAATGAAAAGGGCT
>NW_018127957.1:373103-383585 GCF_001952655.1 Monopterus albus
AAAAATGAAGTGCACTATTTGTAGTTATCCTAAACAGAAACAGCAGCATTTCTATGACATCACTCCCACTAAGCGCAGTTCATTTTAAAGTGTATGTGGTTTTTATTTTGCCATGGGTTGGATACACAGTACATACACATACATGTGTAGTCAGTAATTCAGTTGTGTACTATGTGTTTTCCCTTCTCCAAGGTGTTTTTGTAGCTCTTCTGGGCTGCTGTTTGTACACCAAGCACTTCCAACCCATGAGTGCGAGCCTCGAGCGAGGTGCATGTGAGATGCTACTGTACGCGCTGCACGCATGCTTTTAGTCTGTGCTACTGTGTGTGTGATGTGGACCATCAGAGTCGGATAGCTCAGTGATCAGCTGGTCGCCGGTCATGGCCAATTGGGCTAAAAACCGTCCAGTTCCAATCTCCACTGACCGATCACTTCATCTCTTATTTTAGTTATTATTTTAATTGCTGTTGTTGCTGGGGAACAAGACACATTAGGCTTAGCCTAAGTACAAGGGTATGTCTTTTAAATATAGTATAAGATAGTTTATAGTTTTCTAGGTGATGTTTATATTTTTAAAATCATGATTAAATATGGCGCTGTAAAAAGTGTTTCTTTGTTCACTGTGATTCCTGTTATTACAGTGTAGCTACAAGATATAGGAAGTGCAAAATAAAATCTTCCATTGCTTTTTACTTTTCACTGCGTACTCCCCTTTTACAGCCTGCATAGTATGCTGCCCCACAACAAAGTATTTATACTTTAGTAATTGTAAGTAGATAGCACAGTAGTACAATAGTTATAAAGCATGAGGACAGTAATTGTTTCCTTGTTCACCCATTTTTAACTGTACTTATACAACACAGTTACAGACTATGCAAGCTACAATAAAGTGCTCTAAAGTTCACCCTTTATTTTACAGCCTACATAATGTGCAGGCTGCAATCAGTCTTTCATTGTTTACCTCTTTTAAAAAACTGTAATTAGATTCTATTTTGTGTTATCACGATGTAGTCAAAATAAAATGTTCCATTGTACATTCCTTTAACACAGTAATTACAGTGTTAGAGAGAATCTGAGCTGTAAATTAAAGTGGTTTCTTTTTTACGGTAATTATTGTGTAGTTATACTTTTTTTTCTTTAAAGAAAGTTTAAGTAGCTCCTTGTTATAGGCTGCTGGTACCCTGATTATACCTTCTAATTAATCGATATATACTGGGTAATTTAAAAATTACTTAAGTGTAACTGAGTATTACCCCCTTGTTTCATGTACTTCTACACTTGCACCTACAGGTACCTAGGACAGTAAGTATTTCCTTAGTATACTGTAATTTGTGGGCTGTGATCTAAAACATTACTCAGTGCTTTCTGCCTCTGGCTCTTTCTCAGCTACCTCCATATTGTCATGCCAGTGCAGCTGCCAGTCAGCCCACCAGAGGATGGAGGGCAGAAATGAATGGAAACGAGGAGACATGAAGTAAGATTGGCAGGTGCGAGGAAGGCCTCAAAAGGTGAAGAAACATGAGTGAAAGAGCAAGCAGAGCAGTGTACTGTGTTTGTGTGTGTGTGAAAGAGAGAGAGAGGGAAGCGTGATAGAGAGTGTGAAAGAGAGGTGGGAAAAGAAAAAGAGGAGAATGAGGAGAAAGAATGAAAACAGAATAAAAATAGAGGCTGAGAGGAATCCTCATTTTTCATTTCAGCTGGTGGACTCGATGCCTCAAGATCAGACAATCAGACCTGATGGCTTTGGGAGGCTCAGTCAGCTTAGGGCTTGGAAAATGATGGGAGGATGATGAGGAGGGTTAGAGAATCTCAGTGAGGAATAGAAAGAGAAGGGTGGGGGCGAAGGAAAGAAAAATGGTACTGGAGTAAATAACAGCAACACAAAAGGACAAAAGATTCAGAGATGGAGATTGCAGAAACACCGGCACAGGAAGTAGGGTGATTTTTCTGCTGAGGGCGATGTGTGGGTTTGGAGTGTATTGGGTGTTGTTTAGTGTCACCAAACAGACCGCGAGCACCAACCCCTCCCTGGGCATAAACAGCTGAGTCGAAGGTGAAGGGCAGTGGGGACGGATGGACAGATGGCCGGGTGGAACAGTGGAATTTCTTCTTTTAAGAAAGCCGTGAGCGTTGGGCTTATGTGTCCTTCACCCTGATCCCGTAGGAACAGCATTCAAACACCCCCGCCTCTCCCCTCCTTCTCCCCCATTTTCTCCCTCTCTGTCTCTCCTTCTCTCTCCACCCCCTCTCTCATTAAAACTCTGTGCCTCGGCTTCTAATTAAATCCCACTTGAAAGTCTTAAAAGTCAGACTCAGATTGATTCAATTTGCATTTCTGAACAGGGAACATTGCCTAAAAGGATTAATAAATTGGTTGAAAATGCCTCTTTCTGCCATGTGCTGTTGTTGCTGTATGACAGCACCCATCCACACCACTTTTCCCTGCATTCTTTCACTCTTTTCAGCACATTCTCTTTCGCTGATGCACACACACACACACACACACACACACACACACACAAACATACACAAATGAGATCCTAGAAGAAGTGAACCCAGCTGCCCATTCATCCAGCGCACACACACAAACGCAAAGTCTTCTCCATGACTTCTTCTTTCACTCGTCAATTGAATTCACATGTTTGAAAAACAGTGTCCTTAAAAGTGGTGAACATACACACCCCTTGCATGTTCACACACATACTTGCTCGTGCACGCTCATGCAGACATAGGACTACAGACAGATACACAGACACTTATCACACTGACACACAGCAGCCATGTAACACTGCTGGCAGACCTCCAAATTGTTCATCAGAACGTGAGGATAGCTTGTGTGTGTGTGTTGGGGTGGAGGAAACGGGTGAGAAAGGTAGAAGAGAGTGAGAGAGACGGGGGGCAATTTCTCAAACAGCACACTGAGGGATTAAAAATAAAATAGGAAGAGTGGCATGAAGAAGCTCAGTGATGCTGGCGTGCTGTCGATGTCTCACTTTACGGACAATAGGCTATACGAGGTAGCCTGGCCACGGGTCAGTGACTGGCCTCTGCCCGGGACACACCGAGTCAGCAGCTAACTCTCCAACTTCGAGTCTCAAGACCTCACACTCACTCCTCTTGTTTCACGTTTTGTAGACTAAACAAATAACATAACATTATCAAACCTTACAGCATGGTAGGTCTGTCGAGCTTTGGATTTCTCCATGTTAATGCATTGTTGCTGTAGTAAGACTCAACATTCTGTGTTTATATCTGCCCATGTCTTCTACATGGATTATTGACTTGTGAGGTTGCTGGTAGTTTGAGCCTGATTTGTTTTGTTTTTGCATGTTATCATAGTGCATATTAAGGACCCCTTTAAAGCATAAAGTCAGTCATTAGCTATGTTAATAGTATTTTCAACAATCCCCATACAGAGACTAAAATCAACAGTGAATTGCCTCTACTCATGGCTAATGCCTGTCAGTCTTCAAGCCGGATTTGCTTATTAGTCAGTGCCATAGATCTCCATTCAAAAACAAATATACACATCAGTGAAACACAGGACTGCACTGCCAAAACAGCAGACAATCATATTTATTAAATGTGTTGCCCCAAAAGCACCAAATGACCCTAACGTTTACAGGCAACATTTTTAAATGAATTAATGAAATACTGTAGAGGTGTGGGATGTGGATTCATGACCTCAGCATCTATAAAATCTGAACTATCGTTCTAACAATATGCTTGGATTAAAAAGTATTTCAGAGACTATAAACAAACAAAATCTGCCTTCACATATGGAAGAATTGACTTGAAATCCATCCATTATCTGTATTGCTTATTCTTGAAAAGGGTTGCAGGGTGGCCGGAAGCCTATCCCAGCTGACATTGGGTGGAGAGGCGGGGTCCAACCTGGACAGGTCACCAGTCTGTCAGAGGGCTGACATGTAGACAAACAACCACACACACTCACACTCACTCCTACAGGCAGTTTAGAGTCGCCAGTTAACCTAAGCTGCATGTCTTTGGACTGTGGGAGGAAGCAGGAGTACCCAGAAAGAACCCACACAGGCACAGGGAGAACATGTAAACTCGGTACAGAAGGGCATCGTGTCGGCCCGGGCTTGAATCCAGAACGTTCTAGCTGTGAGGTGACAGCTCCAACCACCATGTCGCTGGGCCCGATTAAAATCATTTTTTGCTTAAATACACAAAAATGACATGAAACCATTTGTTTGAATCTGTTTCTACCCTCCAGTAGCTCATTGCTACAGTATTTGTTTTTTCTGAAATTCTCAATTTTAATCATATTCCATGTTTATGTTACAGTTACTGCTGGTTTATTGGGAGCAATATTTCCCATTGCATTTCAGTTGCGTATCAAACTACTGCCTTGACACTGCTCCATGCTTCAGTAAGCCTTTGTTTCAGGCATTATCCAAATGTCATTGCTTAGACTAATACTCATATGATCATCTTAGTTCTAGCTGTGATGGCTGATGCAGCATATGGCCTCTCCTTGCTGAGGTCACTGGATGGGCTGGCGTGTGTTGACCTCAGATCCAGGACACGAACACAACCAAGGGAAACATGGCTCTTAACTTAAAACAACACTGACCTCAAGTGGCTGTTTTACAGCATCTCATTAAATAGAACTCAACACTCTTACGGTTCATTCTGTTTTCATGATGTTATGCTCTGATCATAGTAACTGCCGTGTACTTGCATTGTGCTTATACTCCTCTTATGATGCCTTATGTTAAATGAGAAACATGGCAGGTGTAACTATGGTTAAGAACTGGCTAAAACCAGGGGTTTTTTTTGTTTTAATTAAATGAATAAATACCAATTTATACTACTATAGGTTTTGGTATTTTCACAGTGTGACAGAAGTGTCAGTCCAACTAAATTCTGTTTTAGCCGTGACAGGATGGTGTTGGAGTAAATTATACTGAAAGGTGTCTAATATTCTGCCCCCTTCATGTATGTAAATGGGGAGGACAAAAAAAACTAGAGACATCTCTGAATATAATTATTGTTAACACCACTATGACCTTGGTAATAAATATACTCTACATTAGAATGAACACATTTTTTGACAATGTCACCAAAAAAACTAAAAAACATTAAAGGCATCATAAAAAGAGAATTCATGGTAGAATAGTTGTAAGCCCTTTAGATTAAAACACAATGGACTTCTTCAGTATTTAAATGAATCTCACAACATTTGTGATTATACTGAATAATGGAATATTTCATGTTTTATATGCTATGTGGGTCTTACAAAACCAAATATACATTTAAAATGGATTCAATTCATTTTTTTCTGATTAATCTATACACAGTACACCACAATGATAATTTGTAAACTGTTTATCTTTTATTTAGCTTTTTCATTTGGAAAAAATGAATTTACAAATAAAAAAATGTGTTATCCTACAGTGTGAGTGTGATGTTGTTTACAAAGCTAACATCACAGACATCCAAATAGGCCACAATATCATGTTTAAAAGCAACTCTACAGTATCATGTTTACAGCAAAAATAGGAAAAGTCTTGCATTATGTTTGCCTGAGCTGATACAGGGGGCTGAGGCCTACATTACCCTAAAGGCCCTCAAGTGAATTGACACAGCTGATTCCCACACAATTTGGTGATCAATCAAAACAAATGACCCAACATAAGGGGCTTTTGGGGTCCCTGAGGTCCAGAGCCCAATTGGGCCAGTACCTCTCTCAGCCTTGTTTACGTCATTTACAAATGACTGTTGCAGACTCAGAGAATGTCAAATTCTGAAACCAAGCTCGAATCACTATCATTTATCCAGTTTGTCTGTAAAAACACAAATCTTGTTTGTATTAACTGCACTAAAGAGGAGGCCCAGTTTGGCCATTTGCAATCTTCCATTCATCATAATTTGGAATGATGCCATAATGAGGTCTTCAGTTCTCGAGGTTCATCCACAATTTAGGGACACAGTTTCAAAGCTCCAGCAAGTTGACTTTCACCAGCACAGTAAGGAAAGGCAAAATGCTCTGTTCACTAATGTATATTTTTACACACTCATAAACTTTGTCATCATCAGCGCCATGGCAGCGCCGCTCCCTTGCCAGGCCTCGTGGCTTTGATTGATCATTGTTTTGATCAGCCTTGACTTAATGATTTATCTTGCCTCCTCATGTTCATTTATCTATTTAGCACGCAGACACCCCCTTATTATCATCACACACTGTGTATCTTATGCTGAATTACACACAGTAAGCCCCTGCACAACATACTGTATGTGTAAGACCCACATATTTCTTGTTCTGCTGCATTTCTGAGAAGATATTGTAGTTCACAGCAAAATGCATCAGTGCTCCATAAGCAAAAGCCCTGTGAAGAGCAACATGAAGAGGAAGGGGACAATCCCAGGTGGTGTCACATCATCTAAAACGTCACATGGTACTCTGCAGCAGGCCTCTCCCTCCCCAGCTCGATGCATATTGGCCCATGTGGCCAAAATCGAATAAAGCTGCTGCATCCACAATTGGTTCTGCAAAAAATGAATTAATTATGATGAGATGGTGCACGTGAAGCTGTGGACTTCATAGTTGACCACGACAGTGATCATGAGAAGAGAAGCCAGGATGACAGTGAGGAGGCTTTAGAGGAGGAGGAGGTGTCAGAGGTTGAGGATGACACAGAGTACAGCCCAGAGGAGGAAGACTCTGACACTGATGAGGAAAAAGACCCAACTGAAGTTGTGGTCTCATTTCGGCCCAAAAATGGAATTTTTTTTCTGGATAACATCCTCACCTGAGAGAAATTGGCTTCCAAGTGAAAATGTCATCAGTATTGGTATCGGTATCAGCAATACTGGCCCTGTATATACTGCAGTATCACACACCCCTAATTGTTCTCTCTAACACACAAAATAATACTCTCTTATATGCACCATCATAGGCCTACCAATTTTATCATCATTTATTATATATTCAATGATTCCCTCTTACATAAACTGTTATGCAAGAGTATAATATATGCACATATGTGCATGCAAGTGTGTGCATGAGAAAATATGGCTAGTCTTTGTTTGTGATCAGACTGTGTTTAAGAAGATGTCTCTGCACTGCAACGATTTTGTTTTTATAACCTCTGACCTTTTTCAGCCAAAATCTAATCACTTCCAGGGTTGGTCTGTACCAAGTATCCTGATGATCCATCCAACCGTTTCTCCATAATCCTGCTAACCAACACATACACGCAACCAAAAACATAACCTCCTTGGTGGAGGTAATGAAATTGACAGGAATACAGTGACCGTACAAAGCTCCCCTAGATTTACAGAAGACATTATACATTCAAGGGTTAAATAGTCCTAAATGCCCTGTGACTGATACAGTTACTTTGATATGTAAAACTGGTGGAGTGCCGATTTAAAGTGCATAAATGTAGATGCCCCATAGGGTTTATTTGTTCCTCTGAAAACAAGTGCAACTCTGTTGGCTATGTTGGTCTTACTGCGATGCAATATAACAACCACCAGGGGACAACAGAGTATAAGCACAGTTTCAACCTCTTTTAGCTCTTCTGCCATGTAGAAGGGAGGCAGTGCCCACTCACTGGTGATTAAGGTTCTGGTGATGAGTCACGAGGAGGGGGTGGGAAGGGGATGGAACAGAGAGAAAGGAGGAGAGTGAGAGGGAGGGAGGAGGTGTGGGTTGGGGGGAGGGTTACATTACCTCCAGGTGTCCTCTCACGTTGCCAGGAGGCTGACAGATTTCTACTGCCTGGCCATGAATCTGCCTGCTCTGTGCTTCCTGCCATGGTCCCTGCCTGTCCATTTGTCTACAGTACACATCCATTCAGACCAAGTACTCTCCATTCAGAGTGGGGTCAATGCAAAAAAGTCCCTGCATCAAACTGCATTTGCCACCAAAATCTTCTAGATCTTCTTAAATAAATGACTTCATATATGGGTACAAATAGAAGATTTGTGTAATGAAATGAAATCTTTTGAGGATCTTGGGTAATCTGTCACAAAAAAATTGTACATGAGAGCTCTGGTTTTCCTGTTTGCTTCCTGTTTCCTGCCTTTGGTTGTAATTCTAATTTTATAAAATCTTCTCAATCAGATTAGGGCTTGTTTTGGAAACGCATCACATTTAAAACTCAACTTCAAAAATCTAGTTTCACTTTTTTCAGTCTACCAGACACATTTTGTAGCTGCTTCCCCTTTCTGATTTGAGTTCCATGTCACACATCCGGTTGTGTTCTTCTTTCAGCCCTGCGACAAACATCTGTGAATTTTTTTCTTCAAATTTCACATACTTCTTTTGTGTGGTTGATTTAGCTCAAGCATAACTGCATGCACAATAGCAGCAGCAGCAGCTGTGAATTAGTGTCGACCAGCCAGCTAAGCTGCACGGGGGTGGCTGACTAAGTCTTCTTACCATGCAGAAACTTTGCTTCCCTCCTCCCAGCCTGCCCACACATGGAGGTTCACGTTGTGTTTTGTTGTTCTGTGGCCTGGTGTGGGGGGGGGGGACTCTGAATGGAGCTTTTACAGTAAAACAAAGCTAAAGAAAAGCAATTACCTGTTGCTCTGGCTCACATAATGTAAAACACTTTCCAGGAGCTGTCTTTATCTCAAGATTATACATGGGATTGCTCAGTGGTATTTTGGCAGTAACAGATTAAGAATAAGGATAATCACCTTTATTGGCCAAGTATTTTACACACAAGAAATTTCTTTCAGATACAGAACCGAATATTCTTCACATAGCTCACGATCATGTTACCTCCTAAACCACAAATACAGGTGTTGTTAATGTCAGCTTCGATGAGACACAGTCCATTTATGGCAGGTGCAACTATGTGTGTGTGTGTGTGTGTTTTGTGTGTGTACACATATCTTATTCAAGCTACATGTGCATAAACAGGGGGGCTCTCTGCATACAGTATATTTAGTGTGTATACTCCAACCAAATCTCACCCAGTAGCCTTGGGGAAAAAAAAAACAAAAAAAAAAACCCAATATGACAACAGCTTATTTCAAACTTCTTGAAATCCACAGGGTTGTCTCGTCACAGCAGTGGCATGAATTTACATGCCTGAGTCAACACGTGTATCATGTCTCTAAAAGATATCTGAGAAACCCCCTTCTTACATAAGCCAGTGCATCTGACTCACAGTGCAGCACATTACAATCATATGGGAACTGCAGATGTCCACACAACATGTGTTTCCTTCAACATAAGATCAGCTTCTGAAGTCTTTTTTTTATTTTTCTACAAGTGTGCAGCCTTTTTCTCCACTAATATTTACAAAGAAGTGTCAGCTTTGAAATGTTGGTGGTATTTTCCTATGGCAACAGTGACTCAGCCAAGCAAAGCACTCATACTGTATACTGTGTCTACAAGGTGTTCAATAAAAGTCTAAGCAGACTATGACCTCCAGCTGATGATCATCAAAAGCCAAACAGGCACCAATGTCAACAAACATCAAGGATATCTACAGGAAGGCACTTGTCAGTTCCCTTAAAATTTTGTCCCCATGTAACGAAGTGATTAAAGTCTGTAGTAGTCCACAAATAATTCACCCAATCAATTGTCTTTGAACAAGAATGTTGTTTGTTCTTAATTGTACAAGCAGATGCACAATGTATAAACCTAGGTTCAAAATGGGATGATGTTGTCCTCCATTTAAAGCAGTCAACAAACGACATAACTCAACCCAAAAAAGCAACATTAATCTTAGATAATAAGTGGCTCAAATATGAAAGATGTTTGACATGTTCTGCAATCATTGGCAGAGTAATGCCCTGGTTGTTAGTGAGGCTCAGGAGGAAGATGGCTGAGACTGCTGTGTTCCAATCAAATCAAAATGACAGTGACCTTGAAAAGGCACAGAGTGGATATATGTTTAACCAGTTCTCACAGGGATGCCCTCTTTTCTGCCTTGTGTTTTTTTTTTCAAATATTATTTTAGGATATTTTTGCTGTGCCCATGCTGGTTGCCTGGTTTTATGAGGATGCCTGTTTACAGGACAGAGTTCATGAGACAATCAAACCTCAGATGAGGGGGGGAATGACTGCTTCACATCACTTGCTTTTTGACGTCTTTTTCAAGCTGTGCCAATAAAAAGCCTTTCTTTGCACACTGGGTGCAGAGAAGAGAGTCTGACTCAACTACTAAAATCAGGTCTCCAGGGTGTTTGGGGAGCTGGTGGAGAGTAAAACAAACTAGACCTTTTTTTTTGGTTTGAGTGTTGGTCTTTGTACAAAAGACTGTGATCTCTAAAATTGGTAATATATCATGAGAGAAACCTAGTTTGGGGCAACATGGTGGCACAATGATTAGTGCTGTCACCTCACAGCAAGAAGTGTCTAGGTCCCGGGCTGACTTGGGGCCTTTTAGGTTGATTGGTGACTCTAAATTGCCCGTAGGAGTGAATGTGAGTGTGTGTGGTTGTTTGTCTACATGTCAGCCCTGTGACAGACTGGCGACCTGTCCAGGG
>NW_018127957.1:383916-391494 GCF_001952655.1 Monopterus albus
CCCGGGCACCAGGCGCTCGCATTCGAGCCCTAACCCCGGGCCTGGCTCCAGGGTGGGGCCCCGGCTGCGCCATGCCAGGCGACGTCATGGTCCTTGATCTAACTTTATTCATAAGGGGGTTTTGAACTGCTCTTAGTCTGACCCGTCACCCGACCTGTTTGCCTTGGGAAAGATCCTACCAGGGACATATAGCCCCCGACAACATAGCTCCTAGGATCACTCGGGTACTCAAACCCCTCCACCACAATAAGGTGGCGGTTCAAGGAGGGGAGTCATGTTGACATTGTACAAAATCAAAAATCCTTTGTTAAAATTCAGCAAGGAATTTTTGATTGGTACATAACTGGGAACAAGAGGTACAGACAACAAACCTTTGGCAAAATGTCTACAAAGCCACTAGTTTGTAGCTAAAGCAACATCTACATGAATGATTTGTGTCTAGGTTCATTTGGATAATGTAATGAGAATTAAATAGCTAATTTAGGTTTGTATATGGTATAATTAATGCCACAGAATGCAAGGGCTTCACATAGAAAATCGATCAAAGAGTCAAAAAGTCTACCATGGCAAAAGTCTGTCACAGTCCCAGTCCTGGCCCTGTCCTATGTATTGCCATTCCCTACTGAGTCTCCAGAGGTCATCTGACTCTGCCTGACAGTTTGTGGTGGTAGAAAATGTGACAATTTTTTTCTTGCTTCAGTCACAAACTGAAATATAGTTTCACATTCATGGCCTGAAGGAGCATCTAATATGATCTCACACACCTTTAAAGTTGATCACACCATTTCCACTCCCAGCAATGCACAGACTGCAGCAGTCTAATTGACATTATCAGGTATCAGCACATGATTGATCAGGAAACATGCAGGTTATTATCAATCAAGGCTCATGAGCTGCTTATTTACCTATGTGTAATTCTTGCATGTGGATTTGGTATCAGATCAGCCAGTGACCTTCCACTTTTCCAGGCTTTCAGGACCACACCCCTGCCACCTTCCTTACTCTTTCTACCTGCAGATTAACATGTTTTAATTGAAACTGTTCTATCTGATGCATCTTAAAAGCCACAAACAAAGACAAAAAATTGCAAGGTGTGGGGGACTGCTGCATTTAGGGGCTGGTGGAGGGGTGATGAAGAGGGGTTGGTGATGTCTGGATAGCTATGCAAATCTAGGAAACCAAGGAGATGGCCCTGGTCCAAAGTCTGCCTGGTGAACTGTGGTGATTTCTGGCAAAGGATGAAATGAAGCACCAGGGAGGCCCAAACGACAAATTTGAGCAGTTCGTTCTTTGGCTGTTTGGTAGCACTGCTCTCTGTTTCACAGAGAGTAGTCCACTTAAGTGAAGACCAGCATCTTGACAAGAGTGTCTTGGACACAGTACACCATGCTTGGCTTTGTACATATCTACAAATATAATGGTAAGTAGTACAATATGCATTTTGTTTCAGACAAAGTTATAAAATCATGTCGTAAAACCATGTTGCAATCTTGGCATGATAGATCCAACATGCTAACAAAAATACCATCAACTTGCTCTTTCTCAAGTTTCCTTTTTCAGTTACAATTTCACTTTACAATTTCCGGTTGTTTTTCAGGTTTAGAACTACAAACATAGCCAGATAATGGAATAAATAGAGTGAATTATAGTGTAAAATGCAAATAAGTTGTGTGAAGATAAAATGAGTTACAGGCTGTCTACACAGGAACATGTTTCACCAGTAGTTTACAGTCACCTTGTTACGGAGAGTCACTGTAGGAGCTGAGTGATCAACAGGCAGGACTCAGATGGCAGATACCGGTGAAACAAGTCTTTATTACAGAGAAAACAGGTTGGAGAAAAAAAAACTGTTAACTCAGCTGATGTGGTTGGACCGGGGTTGGGCTGCTGAGGTGGTGACCATGGAGATGAGGGGGAGGAAGAGTGACAGCACAAGAGCAGGGAAGAAGCAGGTAGGTGCTGTCGTCGAGGGTGCAAACTAAAACCCGGGTACTGGATGTCTCTGAGAGTTGAAGCGAAGCCAAGCGTAGAGGTGAGATTCTCAACATACTGGCAATGAGAGAGCATTGCCAGTACCTAAAAAAAGGGAGAGGGTAATTAGCTGATGCGCCCCAGCTGTGTTGCATCTTGGGAGCCACTGATCAGGTGGATGCGCCCCAGCTGTGTACAGCACCGGAGCTGGAACCTGTGAGAGAGAAAGAGAAGGAGAAAAAAGGGGAGAAGGGCAGGTGGCACCGAGCATACCTGACAGTGTGCTCTATGTACCAGGAAACTGCTGCCACCGCACAAGAGGTAGGCAGAATTGCCTCTGGAATCTCCTCAGCAATAGCTGGGATAAAATGTCGGGAAAGGGCATCAGGTTTTAGGTTGCGAGTGCCTGGCCGATAGGTGAGGGTAAACCTGAAGTGGCCAAAAACAGCGCCCAGCGTGCCTGCCTCGAGTTGAACCTTTTTGGCTGACTGGAGATAGGACAGGTTTTTGTCATCAGTTCACACCAGAAAGGGGTGCTCTGCGCCCTCCAGGAGATGTCACCATTCCTGCAAGGCTAGTTTGACCACCTGGAGTTCCCTCTCACCAACATTATAATGTCTTTTGGCAGGTGGGAGACATCGAGAAAAGAAGGCGCAGGGATGTAGTAAGTGATCAGCCGTCTGAAACAGAACTGCCCCCACCGTGGTTTCTGAGGTGTCTACCTCCACCACAAACTGCCTGGATGGGTCTGGCTGGGTCAGAACAGGAGCTGTGGTGAAGCGGTGCTTAAGATCCTGGAAGGCCTGCTCCGCTTCCTCAGCCCACACAAACTTCAACTTAGTTGAGGTCAGTCTAGTTAAGGGGGCTACGATGGAGCGGTATTCCCAGATGAAACACCGGTAGAAGTTTACAAAACCAAGGAAATGTTGCAGGTCCTTTCGGTTCTCGGGTGTAGGCCATTCGGTGACTGCAGAGATCTTAGACATGTCAACTGAGACCTTGCCGCCTTCAATAAGGAACCCAAGGAAGGACGCAGAGTCTGAATAGAAGTCACATTTCTCAGCCTTGATGAACAGATGATTTTCTAGAAGTTGCAGAAGGGCCTGTCTGACGTGGCTCTGAAGTTCTACAAGGGAGGAGGAATAAGTGAGTATGTCACCCAAATAAATAAAGACGAACCGGCCCAGGAAGTCCCTTAGAACGTCATTTATTAGTGCTTGAAACACTGCAGGGGCGTTGGTGAGGCCGAAAGGCATGATGAGGTACTCGAAGTGGCCGAGAGGGGTCTTGAAGGCAGTCTTCCACTTGTCACCCTCTCGGATCCTCACCAGATGGTATGCATTTCATAGATCCAGTTTGGTAAAAATAGTAGCTCCCTGTAGGGACTCAAAGGCAGAGTTAAGTAGTGGTAGAGGGTTTTTTTTTTTGATGGTGATATTATTTAGACCACAGAAATCTATACAAGGACGGGGGAGCCGTCCTTTTTGCCCACAAAAAAGAAACCCGCCCCTAGTGGTGAGGAGGATGGGCATATAATACCTGCTGTCAGGGAGCTCTGGATGTAGTCCTCCAAGGTTTGCTGCTCTGGCTTGGAGATGTTGTACAGTCTGTTAGCAGGTAGGGTGGTGCCAGGGAGGAGGTCAATTGCACAATCATAGGGCCAATGTGGTGGTAGAGACAGTGCTTGGTCCTTGTTAAAAACCTCACTGAAGTCATGATATACGACAGTGACCCTGGTCAGGTAAGGCCTTTCGGGCACCTTAGGGGAGATGGGTGGCATTGGAGGAGGGTGTGCTGCTTGAAAGTAGGAGGACAAACAGGAGGGGCTCTGTTTAAAGATTGTTCCAGTCTGCCAGTCAATTTGGGGATTATGAGAAATGAGCCAGTAGTTCCCAAGAACCACTGGTGTCTGTGGGGTCTCAATGATCATAAACTGGGTGGTTTTGTGGTGGTTCCCAACTATGGTCATGTGGATTGGAGGAGTCTGGTGGGTGATTATCACCAACAACTGCCCAGAAATAGAATGCATCTCTAAAGTGTGATCTAAGGGTAATGGTGTCAAACCGAGCTTAGCTACCAATGTGGGGTCAATCAGATTTATCCCCGCCCCAGAGTCCACTAACACTGGTAGGGATGTGGTTTTACCGGATGTAGTCAAGGTGATTGGGATCTCCATGGTAGTGGACCCCACAGCGGTGGTTCTAGAGTGACCCACCAGTGCCCGCACTCTCACTGGCGGGGTCCTTCTTTTGGCTGAATTGGGCAAAGATTGATCAGGTGGGTTGGGCTACCACAGTATAAGCATGCACCAGACTTGAGTCGACGTGATCGTTCCTCAGGGGTCAAGCGAGTGCGTCCTAGCTGCATGGGTTCTACATTGTACCCGGATGGCGTGGTGTCAGTAGCACAAAGAGCATAAAAGCTGGTGAGTGGAGAGGGCTGGGTGGTTTTGGCCTGGGGTGAGAAGGCTTGGGGTGACTAGCATCAGCAGCTTTCTCTTTATGGCATTCACATAATCTATTATCAATGTGAATAGCTAGGTTGGCTAAAGCGTTGAAATCAGTGGGGTCATCCCTCTTGGCCAATTCATCTTTTATGTCATCATGCAGCCTGTGCCAGAAAGCACCATGCAGGGCTTGATCCCCCCCACCCCGCCTCGGCTAGTACATGAAACTCAACAGCGTACTCGGTCACACTACGTGCCCCTTGTTTTATTGTCATTAATTGACGGATAGCACTACCCCAATGGTCAGGATGGTCAAACACCATCTGTAATTCATGGAAGAATTCCTTGACTGTGGCTCCAAAAACTGTCGGAAAGCTGTGTTACCTGTTGTGAAAGGTTCTGAACAATGTCCATCTGCTGGCGCTGGTCCGAGGTGGTCAATCTGCGCACAGCACTCAGCAAAGGCAGGTGGTGACGTAGGTCGACCAGCGCCAGCATTGGCAGAGTCCATCTTGGCCAGTATGTTCTGTTACGGATAGTCACTGTAGGAGCTGAGTGAGCATGGGCTGTTGTCAAGGTTGAGCGAGTTAAAGAAAACCCAGGTACTGGATGTCCCTCTGAGAGCTGAACCGAAGCCAAACGTAGAGGTGAGATTCTCAACATACTGGCAACAAGAGAGCGTTGCCAGTACCTAAAGAAAGGGAGAGGGTAATTAGATGATGTGCCTCAGCTGTGTCGCACCTTGGGAGCCACTGATCAGGTGGATGCGCCCCAGCTGTGTTCACCACTGGAGCCAGAACCTGTGAGAGAGAAAGAGAAGGAGAAAAAAGGAGAGAGGGGCAGGTGGCACCAAGCAGACCTGACACACCTGTCACACAACATATCAGGTTAGCTAAAAATCAATACAGTGGTCTACATTAAGGCGTCCCAATATTTCTTCATTTAATTTTGTATTTTACATTTCTAGTGTAATTTCATTACAATAAGAAAGTGAGACAATTGTATTTTATGTTAAGCTTTAAACATATCAAGTCAGAAAAGCAATATTAAGAGCAACAGGTAATGACATTGCATGTCATGTTCACTGGTTGTCACAGTAATTTAAGATGCTTTGCAACCCACAAGTTTTCCATGTATGCAGTCAGGCCTGTCGCTTTATACACACACGTCATGTGCTGTGCATGAGACACCATGAGCCTGAAGTGGGAAAAAGTGCTGCTACTCTCCTCATACAGTCAAACAATGAGAAGTCATTAAGCATGATTAATACCATGTGCAGGACTTAAAAACACTGCATAAAATCTAAACAATTTCCAGGTCAGAATTTCCAAAATCTCAGATTCTTAACTTCCTAATACATAGAAATTTGGAGATTTAAGTTTGTGATATAATTAATTTGTCCCTGCATGGAAAGTTGCTGTGGGAGGGTGCTGATGAGAGAAAGGGGCTGCTGAGCTGAGGAAGAGCGCCTGTCATTAAGAATCACTGATCTGACATTCAATCTACACACAATAACTAGGCTACACATAAGTGTTCAAGTGAAAGCAGCTCATGAGTCATGATTAAAAAAAAACCCTGCACAAGCCTTATTCATTCATTTTGCAGGTGTTACTGACAGCTGGTGGAGTCAGTCAGACCACTGCACATACCATCGGCTGACAAAAGACAGCTCACATTAGGCAGTGAAAATGGTACAGTTTACTTTAAAGGTGTGTGTTATTGTATTAGAAGCCTCTTTGGGCATGAATGCTGCCTCTATTTTGACACTGTTCAAAGTAAAATGGACCAGTCACAAAGTTTCTCTGAAAACTGTACTGGCTCCATTGCAATTTGAAGGCTGCTGGTAAAAAGCTCAAAAACTGTTCGTCTTGACTGCAGCAGTCAAAAGTCTAAGACTGGGGTACTCAAATATAAATTTGAAAGGTCCACTTACCAAATTTCTATTTAGTCCGAGGTCTGGAAAAGTGACGGTCAAATTCCAAATAGAGAACTACAAAAAAAGGCAATCCCAACTGTACACAAAAAAATGACATGGTAGGTGTTATATCTTGAGGTAGTACAAACTCCAGCACGCTTGTGTGTTTCAACTCTTTACTGAGTAACTGCACAACGGTACACCGTGAACACTCGTGTGACCAAACAGACAGCCCCAGAAGCCCTCGGAAACACCAAAACATGTTCCCCCCCAAGATGCCTAACTAAGGTTCCTAGCTCCCAATTCAACAGCCTCAAACTATAACACCTCTCCCCCTTTAAGTTCCAACTTGAGGGCAGAAAACCCTAGAAAACAGTATTTCCACAGGGGTACTGACTATTCCAATAAACCACATGCTATGAACCTGAACGATTTTTTTTTTTTTTTTTTTAACTTACAGACTACCCCCATTTAAAAGGTGTAGTGCTCACCACCCGCACATGTCTTTTACCCATCAACAGGTCAGTCTTTTTGGAGGCCTGCGCCTTCTTGTTGACCTTCTCACCTCCGCTGTACCCCCTGTGGACTCAGGGGTAACTGGTGCCGTTCCCTCTCCAGCACCAGGTGCGCGACATAGCTGAGCGGGCTGAGCGGCTGGATCCTCAGTTTGGTTTGACTGACCCTCAGCCTGTTCACCCCGGCCCTCAGCTGGTTTGACCCTCGGCCTGTTCACCCCAGCCCTCAGCTGGTTGTGGTGCGTCCTGCTCCTCAACCTCAGAGCTAGTCCCCAAGTCCACCAGTGCATCACTCTGTCGTTGTTCCCCTGCGGTCTCTGTGCGGCTCCACAGATGATCCTGATGCCGACGGATCTGCTGTCCGCCCATCCCCTCCACTGTGAATGAAACCGGTCCAGTCTGATGCACGATGACCCCGGGCAGCCATGTTGGCCCCTGGGCAAAGTTTTTGAAAAACACAGTGTCCCCTGGTTTGAAATGCCTGACTTTCGCGTGTCGGTTCCGCAGTTCCGCCGCTCTTTCTGCTTATCCTGTCCCAGGACAACTTTGGCTTCCATGTCTGGACGCAGAAGATCCAGATGAGATTTAGGTCTCCTCCCCAGCAACATCTCTGCTGGGGACACCCCGGTTGTCGTGTGCGGGGTAATCCGATTTTGGAATAAGAAGCGTGACAGCTTAGTTTCCAATGAATGTCCCGACACCTTCCTCAGCCCCTCTTTTAGGGTCTCCAC
>NW_018127957.1:392289-399634 GCF_001952655.1 Monopterus albus
GCTCGCGGCAGCCATTGCAGGAATGCCTTTTGTCTCCCCAAAAAGACCCATCAGGGGCTTGTGGTCTGTGAAGATGATAAAAGGCCGTCCATACAGGTACTGGTGAAAGCGCTTGACTGCAAACACTACTGCCAGTCCCTCTTTCTCTAACTGAGAGTACCCTTTCTCTGCTGCTGAAAGGGTGCGTGATACATATGCGATTGGCTGTTCTTGTCCGTTGTCCATCCTGTGTGATAACACTGCCCCCACCCCATAGGGTGACGCATCACAGGCCAGTACCACCTCCCGTTCTGGATCAAAGTGCACTAGCACTCGGTCAGAGTGCAGTAGTCCCTTGACCTGCTGGAAAGCGGTCTCCTGAGCTTGCTGCCACTTCCAGGGACAGTTCTTGTGTAGTAACTGGTAGAGGGGAGTTAACACAGCTGAAAGATCAGGTAAGAATTTACCATAATAGTTTACTAGGCCCAGAAAAGACCTGAGCTCACCCACGTCCTTAGGGCTCGGAGCTTCCTTTATTGCTCTCACCTTTTCTTCCACAGGAGACAGATCATTGGCTGAAATCTTGTGGCCCAGATAGGTGACGCTTGGTGCTTTGAACACACACTTACTGCGCTTTAAACGCAGCCCGGCCTCTGCCAGTTTCCTCAACACTTGCTCCAGGTTTTCCAAATGCTCCTTGTCAGTCCTGCCCGTGACCAAGATGTCATCCAAATATACTGCTGTGCCGGGAATGTTTTGGAGCAGATTGTCCATGGTGCGTTGGAAGATGGCTGGGCTGGATGCCACCCCAAACACCAGCCTGTTGTATTTAAACAGTCCCTTGTGGGTGTTGATGGTAACATACTGCTTAGAGTCCTCGTCCAACAGTAGTTGCTGATATGCCTGACTCATGTCCAACTTTGTAAAGGTTTGTCCTCCTGCCAGAGTGGCAAACAAATCCTCCACTAAAGGTAGGGGATAAGTATCCACCTGCGATTGACTACACTTAACTTACTAGTCCTTTGCTATCACCATCTGAGCCGCTCCCAGCTGGTGTATGGAGCTGATTTCTGCTCGACTAAATGCCTGTCTCTTCCACTTAGAACTAACTCTAAGACACAGACAACCACACACACACACACACACACACACATTCACTCCTACAGGCAATTTAGGGTCGGCCTTGCTGTCATCAGCATGAAAGCTAGACTTTCTCAGACCCTGCTACATGACCTAATCAGTGATTTGCAGCAAAAAAATGCAGATGTGTGTCTGTGTAAAACCACTCAACTGCCACAGCTGAGAAATGTACAGTATGCTTCAGTGCACTGAAGACACGAGTTATTTTCTGTTTACTGATGCACATGTGTATATATTCTGACCCTGTCAGAGTGTACAATGTGCTTCCCCAAGCATACTGTGGCGACCCTGACCGGCCGCCAATGTTCATGTGTTTTGTTGTGTGCAAATGGGTTTGACACTGTTGTTGAAAGCTGTGCATGTATTGGTTACCGTTGTTTTGGTGAAATACCCATGCTGTTCTGTCTAATGTGGGGTTTGGGGAGGAACCAGTACGGGAGAGTATAAGAGGGGTAACAGGTGGGTGTGTCAGGGTGATCGCAGTTGGCGCGGAACATGGAATGCTCTGAGGGAGTGTTGCTACTGCTTTCTTTTTCTGCTATTTTCTTTTTCCTGTGAGCACACGGTGCCAGGTATATTGCAGTCTCATTTTGCATTCTTATTCTGTTCAATAAAAGCCAAGAAAAGACAGAGAAGGTATTCTCCTCAGTGTCAGCCTAGGTGCCAGCACACAGCTGGATAGTTAGATGTCACAGTTTAGGATAGGGTCAGGCCAGCTTCGCTCATCCGAACCAGTGGAGTGCCACAATACAAACAAGGAAAAATGTTTGGTTAAAAAACTTGGTTACACACCATTTGTTTTTCTGTGAGCTACATAAACATCAGTACCCTGTGACCAGCTGATCAGTGGACAACTCTTATTGAGATGTCTTTACTGCATAGATTTTTTTTTTTATTGTTTCTTTTTCTCTTTAAGTGTTTGTGTTTCTCAAAGTTGTCATACAGTATGATGCTACATTTCTTAATACAAAGGTCAAAGCTGTGTTAAGGTTTAGTCCGCCTCACCAGGAGGGTGAGGGAGAACTGAGGTAGGACTCAAGACTGCTGACCCAGGTGCTAGTAAAAAAGGTGGTTTATTGGGGGCTGTACAAAAAGGAACAGAGTTAATGAATTCATACAACCAGGGCTGGGTAAAGACGGCTGAGGAGACCAGGACGACCAGGGGAGTAGACAGGTTAACGACAGGAACCAGGAGAGTAGGAGGATCAGGACGGACAGGTGCATAGAACAAACTAACCAGGAGGACTGGCAAACGAAAAAGAAATCCACAGCACAGGAACTGTCAGCGTGGATATCAAAAAATAATGTCTAGCTAACCTAATGGACAAAAACATACAAAGAGATCCACAGCACAGGAACTGTCAGCGGGGAAGTCAAAATGACGTGCGACACATACCACGACTATAGGTCTGTTACGGGATATGCAAGTTAATGCTCCAGCGTAAACGTCTGCCAGAGGTATAAATAAGGAGGAAAGGTAATCAGAGGAATGCACCCCAGCTGTATGCACCGACAAACGAGTCGCTAATTACTGAATGCAATACAGCTGAGGTGCAGATCCCGCAGGTCGAGAGACCAGGGGAGAGAAAGGTGGAAGAGAGGCAGGTCGCGCCAAGCAGACCTGACAAGCTGTTTCTTAATAGTACTGTCAATGATACAGTCTCTCCATTCTAGAAAATGTATCATATTGCACCTTATTGTAAAGGTGAATACAGATTAAGTAAAGAATTCCTAGAGAATCCATTAACGTTAATTAGGTAATCAAATTTACTAGTCCTTTCATCTTGGTTCACATGCAGCAGTTATAAGGTTCCCATACTCCAGAGTGTGTCATCCTAGTGAAGAAACTTCCACCATCCACCATAGAAGATTATTTGATGAGTAACCTGTGTGGTTTCAGAACATTCAGACCTTAAAGGTTGAGCTGCAGAAGCCACACCATGTCAAATATTGACTTGTTTAACAATGCGTGTGAAAATGTTTCCCAAGTTCAAGGCTCACAGAGCAAACAAAGCTTCTTCACTGCTACTGTTTGCAACTGCAGGAAAGGAAATAGACCATGATCTATCACAAAATATCAGGGTCAGTTGTAGAAATACATAATCCATGTGAAATAGAGCACTTGACTGATTTATGTGACTTTTTATCTCAAATGTACTTTATATTTGTGGCAAAGGTCTTAAAGACTTTTAAATTGATTTGAAATTAGGTTATACGGACCAGTAAAAATGAGCTGACATTGTATAAGGTGTTATGTGGTGTGCCTATGTCTAGGTAAAATGAACCCAGTGTGAAAAGTACAAGGAAACATTTCCAAGTGTAGGCTGCTTTTTCACATACAGTATTTCCCATCATCATGCTGAGCTACACAGGTTCACCTTAACAGGGATAATTTAAGCATGAAATGTTGTGTACATGTTATAGAATTATGTTGGCAAATTGTTATCATGTTTAAATCACACTATTCTGCATGTTAATCATTTCAAGCAGCTAAAGGACTAAAGACACATCAAATGAGAAATAAAAATAAAGTATAGCAAGGTAGAGAAATGTTTGAACTTTGCTAATATTCTTGAGATGTAAAAAAACAGGACTGAACTGTCTTGTTGTGCTGACATGGTTCTGATCCTGAATCTGAATATCATTGCCAGTACAGATTTGCAATTTTCCTAACAAGAAAGCATGTTTCCAGTTAATCTACTGGTTATTTACACTCTCCCCAACTTATTTTATGTGAATTCAGTCAAACAATCAACAGACAATGTATTTGCCCTTAACAGCATGCACTTTTAAAGCAGGTATCCAGTGAGTCATGAAATAACATGCCCATTTCAGGATAAAAAAATGTACTATCAGACAGGTTTATTGTGTAAATGAACCGGCAGTTATGTTTGTCTCTGAGTCATGGCTGCGCTTGAACAGGTGGTCAGTTATTAAAAAATAATTTTAGTGTCAAGTTAAGCACACAAAACAGAAGCTCCTGTCCTCTACTGACTCACACCATTCTGATTTCTACAATGTGATTTCAGTCACAGTGAGCCTTCTGCCATTTTTACCATTCAACATCCATTGACAACATGTCAATTTTAAAACCATAAGTGATTTAACACTAGTAAGGCCATCACTGTGAAGTCTGTTTTGAGGGTGATGCTAGAGAAGAGAATATCAGGTCATTCAGTTCCAAAGGGTTTACCACTTAGGAGCATAAACGTTTTCAGAGAAGGTTCTCACCATCACCCTGTACCAAGCATACATTTTTGCTAGGTCCTGTGATATATATTTAAATCTGGCTTATTGGATTTTTTTAGCCATGGCAGTGTCTTTAAATCAATTCACCACTTTGGTCCAGGATGAAATTTCTTAACATCTGGATCGCCATGAATTTTGCACAAGCATTCAATCACATCGTCTGATTTGATGTCGCCATAACCAGGTTGACATTTTGATTCAGAGGGAAATATCTCAACAACTATTGGTTAGATTGAGATTCAGTTCATCCACTATTTTGGTTTGACACCTGCAGAACTTATGACAGCTTCGGCTGTACTTTGTGTTTAGTGGTAATTAGCAAATGCTATCATGCTAACATGATGAAACAAAACAATGATCATGGCAAACATTCTAAACATCAGCATGTTAACGTTGCCATGTTGGTTTGTCATTGTCATTTAAGCCATAGTTGAGATTTTGGAGGTGTGCATGTTGACCCACCTGCAACCATCAGCAACCTATGTTTACCTTTAAACCCCTTCAATGCCTAGGTTTGCATTGTGTTCCTACTTGTAGCTGCAGACAAATTCAGCTTTAGTAGAGCAGGAGCCGCTAGCGTGGCTGTAGACTCTTTTAATCTCACTAGGCTTATAGTGGTTTTAGAGAAAAGTTTAGGAAATCATCTGGAACCTTAGAATTCTGTTAAGATAACCTGGACCAAAATAACAAAATATGAAAGGTCAGGGAACACCAAATCCATCCAGAATTGTCCTTTGGGTACTATGATACTAAATTTCATAACAATATGGCCAGTGACTGTCTGCATATTTTGTTCACAAAGAAGAAAAGAAAAGAAAATTCTATAGGTTTCAAGACACCAACTGGAACAGTTTCTCACGTTTTCATAGTTCATGGCCTATTTCCTTTCAAGTTTGAGACTGACCTTGTTGCACATGCCTTGGATAGTTGAGCGTCACCACTTTTCTTTGCCTTTAACCCTGAAGCAACCACTTCACTACAAAGAAGTCATGGGGTAACCAAGAGAGCAAGGTAATGATGACGAGGGCAATTTTCTCAAATGGTGAGACTCAGCCAGAGGGTAGAGTGGAAAACAGACATTAGTAAACCAGAAGGAAATGCTGTAGTGAACATGTGTAATTGTTGCTTCAGGGTGAAGAGTGAGTGCCAGTGATATCTCCCTGACTGTCAAAACTGTTTACAGGGAAACAGGCAGCTGATGACATCAGAGCCTGGGAAAGGGTGTGGTTCATGCTCTGGCATTCTTGAATCATATTGTCCTTTACAAACACGAACTTAGTGAACTTTCATTTTTAACCTGTACTTTTAGAAGTTCAGTAACACTGGGGAAGAACAAGTTACACTAATGTTATGCTGAACAATTATTAATTAACAGAAAGCTGTGTTTAGGAGTCCCCTGCTAAAGCAAGTATTTAACCAGTGGTTGGGACAGGAGTCACTGGGCTGAGGCAGACAGTGGTATATATGATTATGATTAAAGGTGCATTAACTAAGATTTAGCACAAATTTGAATAAATCAAGTAAAAAAATTGTCTAGAAGTGTTGTTCGTTTAAAAAGATAGACCATGCTCCCTGTACAGGTACAACCCAGGATTGGTTGTATGTCTTCATTTAAAGGAACCACAGACCTGTTAGTGACTCTCTTCCCAGTTATCTTTATGCTTGGTACCAAAATACCACACACCAACAAGACAAATTTCAAAGTCAGGAATGACTAAAATGTTGAGCTGGTCATTCCACCACCACAAAAATAGGTCCCTAAGGCTTTTTATGCTGCCTGCTCAGCGCCAACAGCAGACAGACTCATTTAGAGACTTAGGGGTATATTTACTAAGGATTTGTGGCTCATTTTCTGGCACTAAACAATAAAATTGCACATTCATATTTACTAAGGAGTCAGTGGAGAAACAGAAGAAAAGCAGCACAATTTGCATGTTGGGTCTCATGCATTATGTATTTTAAGGTCTTCCCTTTTAGGGACACAAAAATCAGGGAGGAGAGACTTTTATTAGATACCCTCAGCGCCTGATTTACCATGGCTGCAAATGAGGTAACTGCAGCTGAAATTTAACAGAAGAAAGCAGGTAAAATTTTCAGCACTGCTCTCAGTGTGGCAACTGTTAAGTCATCTGAGATCTCATCAGAGTTAAGAACATTTGATGAGGGTGTCTGTAAATGGCATTTATTCACCAGAGGAGAGTGTGAGGGATTTTCATAGGCTTTCAAACCATGCTCCAATTACTGAATGAAATAAAAGATGATTTGACTGGCAGGAGACTATATGACTGCCTTACCAAAATATATTTGCTGATTTCTTCAACCATGTTCATAGGTGCTGCAGTACCACCTAGATTTGGCTGCAGGTGGTAGCATCTTATACTCAGCAATGAAAAACTTTAAAACAAACAAAAAAGTTTTCATTGTAGACATACTGTAGTTGTTTCAAACAGAGGAATGTGGTTGTGGGAAAATTGTTTTAAATTATTTACTGAGGAAGTGATTTGTTGAGAAAGCTCCTCCTCGGGGGAGCTTTCGATAGTCCACAGTTGGCAAGTGACAATGGAAAACAACAGCAAGCAACGCAGATCAGATTTTTTTTCAAATAATGTTATAATTTCAAATGAGACCAAAATGCTACCGATAGTAACATTACTGAGAACATAGACAAAAACAAAACTGCTAACCCATATTTTTAACATGTCGTTTCGACTTGGGCAGTTCCCCAATAATATGAAAATAGCAAAGGTTATTCCACTGTACAAATCTGGTGATAAGCACAACTTCACAAATTATAGACCGATTTCTCTGTTGTCACAATTTTCAAAAATTCTGGAAAAACTCTTTAATAACAGATTAGATACATTCATTGAAAAAATAAAATCCTCTCTGATTGCCAATACGGTTTTAGGTCGAACCGATCGACATCTTTGGCCATTACCGACCTGATGGAGGACATTACAAGTGCTATGGATGAGAA
>NW_018127957.1:400033-405780 GCF_001952655.1 Monopterus albus
AAAATAGCAAAAAATATATCGATATTGGCAAGGGTTAGATATATTTTGGACGGGAAAGCACTATGTATTTTGTATTCTTCATTGATTTTACCATTGGGAAATACATACAAAAGCTCACTTCAACCATTGTATATATTACAAAAAAGAGCGATAAGAATTGTGCATAAGTTGGGGTATAGGGATCACACCAATGTAGCTTTCATACAGTCTAAATTGTTAAAATTTTTTGATTTAGTGGGATATAAGACTGCTGTGTTTATGTATAAAGCCAGGAACAATTTATTACCTGGTGGAATTCAAAAACTATTTAATGAAAGGGAAGGGGGATATAATTTAAGGGGTCAGTTAAATTTTAAAATTCATGCTATACTACAACCAAAAAAAGATTTTGTATTTCCATAAGTGGGGTAAAACTATGGAATAATTTAAGTGTGGACATAAAAAATAGTAATAGAATTGACGAGTTTAAACATAAATATAAAGGTATGTGTCAATCAAGATATATGCAAGAACAGGCTTAATGATTAATTAGATGGAACATTGTGGGTGTGGTGTATGAATGTTAATACTCTGTAATAATTCATTCATATATTACTTGTGTGGTGTAGGAGATAATTATCTAAGTATGTAATTATGTAAGAATGTTAACACTCTGTAATAATTTTTTAGTATATCACTAGCGTGGTGTAGAACAAAATTATCTATGTAGTAATACTGCTTGCAAACCAATGATGGTAAGATGATGTTATGGGGTAGGACTGGATAAGTTTTACTTCTTCCTACTCCGTTCAAGCATGTACTAGGTATAAGCAAATTGATAATGGATTAGCAATGTGTGAAATTATGTGTGTTGACATATCGACTGTCTTTACATGCTTGAAAGAATAAAATCAATCAATCAATCAAGGCTGAAGCCTCAGATTAAACCATAAAGGCATCTCATCATGCAGGGAGTTAGTTAATTTTGTTTGGATCTGATGAGTTAAAAGTATCATGGTCCACCCTCATTGCCTCCTGGAGATTCTTATTTTGAAAGGCTTCCACCACCTCACCCTTTCCAGCTTTGCTACTGCCAATCAGTGGCTGAATCAGAACACTAATTCCACTCACCTGTGGCTTGTGGTCTCCACACTACATATACTGCCTTGTTTCTGTGCTGCAGTTGCTAGATTGCCATTCAGTGTGCATTCCTGTCATCACCTATCACTGCTAGTTTGATCTTTGTCACAAAACGTGTTACCTGTTTACTTGGTTCCACCTGTGCATCTCCAGCTGTATGAAGTGCCATCCTGCCATTTCCTGTTACCTGACCCCTGCCTACCTGTAATCTGATCTACACCCTGCCTGACCCTGACTCTCCAGCTGCCTAGCACTTACCACTTGCTAAGCTGAAGTGTTTTTTCAACCATCTGTTCACTGGACCTGTTTTCTGCCTGCTGCTACTTTCCTCCAGCATCACCCTTAAATCCCCTGAGAACTATCTTTTGGGTTTTGTTCTTTTTTTTTTTTCTGAAAGCTTTGTTTTGGTTTGTATTTTTGGTTTTTAGTGACTAAGTTCAGTTTTTTTGTTTGTTTTTTTGCTCATGGCATTTGGTGACTGCATTTGTATGGCGTATTGGTGCCTGTGCTTAATTTTTGTTACCTTTTTCTTCTGTGCAGAAGTCTTCTAGTCAACCTAACCAGCTGTGTTGTTGCAGTCTTTTGTGTTTTCTACCTGTGTGGGATTGGTTTATCAGCCAACTTAAGTGTTGTTTCTTACCTGCCCATCCCTTTCCTAGTCCCCTGCTATGGGAGAGGGTGACTATCTCCAGGGTGTATCTGATCTCACATTCCCTCTGAAGCTAAGCATGGCTGAGCCTGGTCAACGCGTGAAGGGGAGGCTGCCTAGAGAGGTCTGCGGCCCATCGTGTATATCCTCCCCTGATGGACTGAAACATGACTCCCCAGTCTTGACTGTTCACCGCAGCCATTTTCCTCTTTGCTGCTATGTAACCCATCAATAAACCACTTAAACGTTTTCAGCGCCATTTAGAGCTGTGCTTTTGGGCACAGTCTTTTGGATGGAATTACTCATTTGTCTTACCGATACCCTGCATGTAATAAATAATTGTAATGTAATTTGGGGGCCATATTATAAAGTATTACCAAATAAGTTAATGTTTAAAATGTATTTTTAAAATAATATTACTGTTGTTTGCCAAAAATAAATCCCTCGGTATCTGATTGCTTTTTATAGCGCTTACAACAAACTTTTTTCATCAAACTACTATAAACAAGGTCCAAAATAAATGTTCAAACTGAATATTACACACTCGCTTATTACAGTAATTGCAGTCAAGTGCAAGATAAGTTTACAGATAGTTAATATTGCTTCAGCTGTACATTGGTGTATTTCTCTTGAGTACACAACCTAACAGCACCAGATAATCCTGAATCCTGACTTGCCTGAGCTTGTGACCATATGCTTGTCATTGCTGAGAAGGCCCAAGTGACTGCTGTCTAACTCTGAGGTGTAAATTATCTGAGGTTATCCTTCAGTCTGACTTCTGGCTTTTCACCAAACCAGCTCACACATGAAGTTTGGAAACAGACTCTGCTGTACCTGTTGCTGTTACAGCAGCCTCATGTGTGGTGTGTCTGAAGGCTCTGGTGTCAGCAGTGCTTTTAAATATGACCATGTCAGAGCAGATGTGCTGCACAGATCTGCCCGGCTGTCCCACCAGGTAGACTTGGCAGCTCCAACCCTGCTCTATGTCCTGGATTAGACTTGGCTGACAGACATAACAAAAAGATCAGGGATAAGAGATGGTTGCACGTGCAAAGCAGTGGATTCTGACATTGGTCTGCAAATCAGTTTGGTCAGAACACATAGGGACAGAATGATAGTTTACAAAACACCACTGGAAAGGAACACAGGACACAGTCATGTATATACATGAACAATTGCACTATAAAATAAGTGCAAAGTAACCAAGTGATGTGTTTTCATACATGCAATATCACCTGACTAATTTTATCATGTATTGGGGCAGTACCAGGAATAATAGTTTTAACAAGTACAAAAACATTTCCTGTATTATTGGTTTTGCCTTTTAGCTTCTGCTGTTTGGTTTTAAACATTTATTTAGTGCTTTAATGTTTGCTCTTCTGTGAATTGTGTATAGTCTGGAGAAAAATAATTTTATTGTACAGTTGTGCAATGACAATAAATGCATTGAATTGATCTGAATATTTGTACATGCAAGATGTGACTTCAGTTAATGAGTTCCAGTTTTGCTTTGCAATGTACAGCTCAATGAAACATTTGTGACAGCATACTGTACTCTACATGCAGTATATTCTTTTGAGTTTCTGTCATTTCTGTCTTCTCTCGCAGGGAGCTGGCCTGTATAACCAGTAGCCAGAGTCCTATACTGCAGCCTATTAGACTACAAGCACACACCAGAGCGGCCGCTGCATAAGGAGACAGCATGACTCAGTAAACCTGCAGTACAGTAAACTGTCCCTAATGATTCAAACTGCACTGATGATTCATGCAGTTACAGCAGTTATAATCAAAATTCTATTAGAGATATTTAGCTACATAAAAATGCAGTTTTAGATGTTGCACAAGAAGCATCATTTTAATGTAAATGTTCACCTGTCCATATCAAATCACACTGTAGGAAGAGAATCATTTATTTTCACTAACAGCAGGTATATTCATCCTATTTATCCATATAAAAGTTTAATATCGGTATAGAACATTTAAAGATACGCCTGATGCAATTTATTTTCACATTGCCATTAATAAGGCTGCAGGTTGAGTGGTTATGATTACAGTTGCAAACCACAATAATTTAGTATGATCACCACTACTGTCCTGCTTTTACCTTAACATTAGTACTCTGCAATATTAAGTTCACACCAAAGTAAATAAGTTTGCCATTGATGTATCATTCAACAATCTATGAACATGCAAAGCATGCTCCACTTTGTCCCTCTACTCATGACCTGGCTTCAAGCCCCCATCTTCTCTAGATGGCATTGCTGTTCTGGTTGTGTTACATCACCATCAAGCTTTGAATGTGATAGAAGCACAGTGTCTGATGTCGGTTGTAAATACATAGAGGACGTGAAACATTCCAGTGGACAATGCAACACTAACCAGGATGAATGGTCAAATGTCAGATACTCTATTTCCTCTGTTATCTGTGTGAAAGTGATACATTATATAAGATTAGTGTCTGTTCCTAAGTGCAACTGTAAAATCTGTCAACCTTTTTTTACTGAAGAGAAAATGTTGAAAAGGTTATTTAATCAGATCTCTGAATACCTGCAGTTACTCTACGTAACTTTTCTCTCCAGTCATACAAGGACAGAAAAAGAATCTCAAACATGTCAGAATATATCAGAAAGGACAAGTATACTAGGCTGCAAAAATATTCAGCAACAGAGTCCTAGTCACACCACCATCTAAAATCACAGGGGTCTTTTTTTCATGCACGTTTGACCCACAAATCTGACCCACCGACCAATAGTAAATCATCTTGACAGTACTGACCTTTGAGGGAATGAGATGGAAAGTCAAAAATGTAACTTGAGTCTTCCTTAATATTTTTTTTCTGTTGCTTACGTTTAGTCAGTGTGACATTTAGTGTCTTGCTTCATTGATCTTTTCACACAAGATGACTTCCTCCAGCCATGTTAAAAATGCACAGAGCAGGGAAATAGGCAGCAAGATATCAGACAAGCTTTAGAAGGAGGCATTAGATTGGATTGAGTTCACACAGCACTGCATATGTCCTTCCAAAGCCAAGCTGAACAGGATTTACCCATATGTTACAGCCACATTAGATATACAGTATGTACATGGAAAGGCTGGGCTTTGACTCATCATTAAATTAAAGTTCTGGGAGGAAATATTTCAATTGTTCAGTCTAATAATTAGAAAAAGACTTGACCCTTGACCATGCTCTTGCTATAATGGGTTGCTCAGAGGGAGCCTTTGTGCTACCACATGAGACCCAGCAAGCTTTCATGTTTGGTATGCTTACAGTTAAAAGGGTTATTGAGAGAGTGAACGTCTCTGTCTTGCTTTAGGAAGCGGCCTAATGATACAATTTCCTGTTTATATTTAAAAGAGATAAGCTTCTCTTCAGCTCATACTCAGGTTTGTACAGATTTGAAAAGTTTTCTTAGAGATAATACTGGAGTAAGGTATGTGTACATTGACATGTATGTTAATCACTAAGTGTGCTGCATTATATGCATATGTAAATCATTCTTCATTTTACATATGGTTTGGTAGGAGCTATTATTTAAAGATCCCCTCCAGAGTTTTTTTTATAAAAATACTCTGCCTTGAAAAATATAATGTCTAACAAAGTTTTCCCCACAACAAAATTCACTAAACTTCTGAAAAAGACCTGAAAACATGTCTGGTCTTTGCCCACCTGATGTTTCATGAGAACATAGATAACCAGGATCACATTTGTTATTAATATGAATCTAATTGAATAATCTTAAAAATGTCTGTGCAAGAAACTTGACTGAATTTTGAGTGTACTTTTTTTTTGTTTTTGTTTTTTTGTATGGAAATTAACATGCAAATTTTATTATAAACATTAACATGCAGACACACAATCGGCCAACCCAGACAGAACCCCTTCTTTAAAAGAAGTTCCCGAGTACGTGTCTGTGATAAAGTTTGTTCAGTGTAACGTTAACTTTCTTCTAGACTTCCCACTCAGCCACACAGACAACAG
>NW_018127957.1:407452-435639 GCF_001952655.1 Monopterus albus
TCACCATCAAGCTTTGAATGTGATAGAAGCACAGTGTCTGATGTCGGTTGTAAATACATAGAGGACGTGAAACATTCCAGTGGACAATGCAACACTAACCAGGATGAATGGTCAAATGTCAGATACTCTATTTCCTCTGTTATCTGTGTGAAAGTGATACATTATATAAGATTAGTGTCTGTTCCTAAGTGCAACTGTAAAATCTGTCAACCTTTTTTTACTGAAGAGAAAATGTTGAAAAGGTTATTTAATCAGATCTCTGAATACCTGCAGTTACTCTACGTAACTTTTCTCTCCAGTCATACAAGGACAGAAAAAGAATCTCAAACATGTCAGAATATATCAGAAAGGACAAGTATACTAGGCTGCAAAAATATTCAGCAACAGAGTCCTAGGCACACCACCATCTAAAATCACAGGGGTCTTTTTTTCATGCACGTTTGACCCACAAATCTGACCCACCGACCAATAGTAAATCATCTTGACAGTACTGACCTTTGAGGGAATGAGATGGAAAGTCAAAAATGTAACTTGAGTCTTCCTTAATATTTTTTTTCTGTTGCTTACGTTTAGTCAGTGTGACATTTAGTGTCTTGCTTCATTGATCTTTTCACACAAGATGACTTCCTCCAGCCATGTTAAAAATGCACAGAGCAGGGAAATAGGCAGCAAGATATCAGACAAGCTTTAGAAGGAGGCATTAGATTGGATTGAGTTCACACAGCACTGCATATGTCCTTCCAAAGCCAAGCTGAACAGGATTTACCCATATGTTACAGCCACATTAGATATACAGTATGTACATGGAAAGGCTGGGCTTTGACTCATCATTAAATTAAAGTTCTGGGAGGAAATATTTCAATTGTTCAGTCTAATAATTAGAAAAAGACTTGACCCTTGACCATGCTCTTGCTATAATGGGTTGCTCAGAGGGAGCCTTTGTGCTACCACATGAGACCCAGCAAGCTTTCATGTTTGGTATGCTTACAGTTAAAAGGGTTATTGAGAGAGTGAACGTCTCTGTCTTGCTTTAGGAAGCGGCCTAATGATACAATTTCCTGTTTATATTTAAAAGAGATAAGCTTCTCTTCAGCTCATACTCAGGTTTGTACAGATTTGAAAAGTTTTCTTAGAGATAATACTGGAGTAAGGTATGTGTACATTGACATGTATGTTAATCACTAAGTGTGCTGCATTATATGCATATGTAAATCATTCTTCATTTTACATATGGTTTGGTAGGAGCTATTATTTAAAGATCCCCTCCAGAGTTTTTTTTATAAAAATACTCTGCCTTGAAAAATATAATGTCTAACAAAGTTTTCCCCACAACAAAATTCACTAAACTTCTGAAAAAGACCTGAAAACATGTCTGGTCTTTGCCCTTCACTGTAAAATCCAGTGTTCATGCATATTCAAATATATGCAAATGATCTCGGTCATCAGGCACCGCCCAGCTGAGGTAACAGTGTACCAGGACACTAAAGAAGGAGTGATTATTATAGAGATTAAGCTCTATATGTTTAAGCCTCATCCAGACCCAGACTCTGATTATCATCTGTGACCAGAATGGTTAGTGTGGTTAGCGCCTTGTCTCTGTATAACACTAGTTGTTGGTTTGCAATCAGTGGCTAACATGGTCATAGTGGTTTTACATTGTAATTATGTAGCATTAACTGTGTAAAAGAGATCTATGAAAAATGTGAAGACATATTTACAGTCTGGCTGAGAGTTTCATAGTATGACAGGCTAAACATTAGGTTACTACCAAGGAGCCAAAATAATACCTCAACAATGGTGCATGTCTCACTATGAACTAATGTTAAATAGGAAATATAGTTAAATAGCTGACCTGTCTGTCCTGTCCTGAATCTGCCTCTGTTTCCGTTCTCCTCCACCTAGCCCAACTCCTTCTTCTAATACAATAAACTCCTTTCTTGTTTACTTCCTGGTAGTCTGCATCCTTGGGTCCAACTTCTCATGCCTCGTCCTAACAATATGGGCTTGTTCAACAATGTTTTACAATTTTGCTGACCACACTTTTGTGTGCAGCCAGATGTTATTGGACACATTGTGGAGGAGAGGCAGAATACATTGTTAGAGGGAGGAATACATGGTGAGCAGATGGAGTCGGGGCTGGCTTTTACAGATATATTCATATCTGTAGCCACACACTGAGGACGCAGAAATTACACTGGCAGGAAAATAGAGCCCCAGAAGTTACAGGTTTCAATCTGCATTCCTAAAATCTGCAGGTATTTGCATGAGGAGCCATGATTGGCTTTCTTGTTTGTGGCATCATACATTTTGTTTGCCCATCCATGTTTGAACCTCAGATTTCAGGGTTGCAAACAGACATCCGCCCCCTTCAGCAGAGGAAAGTGAAAACTGCCTGTTAGTGTCAAACTATGCACCTATACCAGTCAGTATAGTAGAAGACAGGTATTAATTGGCTCTAAAAATAAGAAAGCACATTTATGAGTGAAAGGTGTTTTTAATGGGGAAATGGCACACATCTTCAAGCTGTCTCTCCTGGTTCTGTAACAAATGTACAGAGAAAGCCAGAGAGAAGCTTAAACCTTGGCCCCGTCTCACCTACAACTTGCTAATCATGGCATGAAGTGGGTGTGCATGTAGGATCTTCAGTTTTGGAAAGTTACACAAATGACACAACCCACCAGTTGTTTTCACAGTGTGCTGGAATCCCATCAGTTTCAGAAATGAGTTTGTCATGCATTCACTTGTACATTTTGTGTGGGTGTCTCATATCTCCAGATGTGGCCATCGGCTGTTTTTATAATTATATATATATGTAGCACCTGAACACATATCTTCCAGTCCACAACTGTCCTCTTCACCTTCCCCAAATGCATCTTTGTTCTCTTGGAAAGGTAAGAGCTTTAATACAAGATATTTGATCATGTCACTCACAGCACAGAGGTAATAGTGCTTTCTCACTCACTGTGTTGACCATAGCCAGTTCTCTCTCTTCTGGTGGTAGAATTTGTTAAATGTGCCTCTAAGATGGCTGAACTGTCTATTGTAAGTTGAAGAATCTGTGATTCAGTATGGCTCTGACTGCATTACCTTGAACATTGGGCAGCTATATTCACTAGGCTTTGGGGAAAAAAGAGAAACAATTCTGACCCAAATCAGAGAGAGTGAGAGAAATAGTAAAAAAAAAAACAACAAAAAAACATTTTGTCACTTTAAACAAATGCTAAATGGACAGGTCACCACTCTGTCACAGGGCTGACACATAGAGACAACCACATACACTCCTACAGGCAACTTAGTCACCAGTCAACCTAAGCTGCATGTCTTTGGACTGTGGGAGGAAGATGGCGCAACCGGAGAGGTCATATAAGGAAAAAGAAATGTTGTTTTAAATGACTGATTACATCAGTCTGTCCATAGGTTTTTGAAAACAGCCTTCCAAAATACTTTGCTGGGTTTTATTTTTAAAAAAGCCGAGTCAAGCACTGTGTTGACAGAGTACTAACTCTACTATTTAGGATATGTAATTGGAACTCGTGTTTATCCATCACTGCTTGTGGGCAGAGTAATGTCTAAAACCAACAACAAAATAAAAGTCAGGTAAATAAGAGGAGTCGACAGCATCTCGAAGCCTCAGTGGTTTAAACCACTGACGCAAGCAACAGCTTGGTACATTACAACACTGTATTATCCAGAAATCCAGTTCATGTGTCATATTACAGTGTTTTTAACAGCTAACAGCAGATAAATGACTCATATAGAAAAACCAGCTTCTTTAAATAAATATTTTATTTGAAAATAAATACATTTTCTTAAAATAGAATCAATAACATTACAAAAGCTTTGGGGGAGTGGAAAAGAAGGAGGAGGGAGAAGGGGTTTACCCAAATGAATGCGTAATTTAGAACAAGGAGTACAGTCTCAAACGTTTATCTTTCTTAAGACAAGTTCCCACAAAGTGTTGTACTGTACATTCTCAGCCACTTTATAGGAAAGCAGTGGTATCCTGCACGCTTGCTTCAAAATGCAGTCTACTTGGTCTTAAAGCTTCAGGCCCCTGCACCCAAAAACATTGGTATACTGTATCTACACACTCATTTGTAAAAGCACAGGATATAATCTCTTGTCAACACATCAAAATCAGCCACTGATTTACATATACATCTGACAATGTTTTTTTCAAAAGTACCTTAAACGTGTCTAGATCAACTTCACTGCTAGTCTACAGTACAAAGATACAATACACAAGAAGGCTGCGCTTAGTGACATAGTAGTAATCAGAGGTCACTGTCTCGCTAAGGCCAGAAGTATCTCCATGTGACCTGTGAGGCTGTGAGTTTCTCTGGGTGCAGTTTGCCAGGCAGAAAGTCAAACAGTGCAGAAACTCACTGGCACTTCTCTGCCTTTAGAACAGTACTTCAGTGCCCATTGTTTGACTTGCGAGCTAGGGGATGGCAGATCTCCAGAGAGACAGGGGCAGCAGCACAGTTGGACTGGAACAGATTAACACAGTGTACCATCTCAGCCCTGACCTCTCTGCCACCTCCACAAACAGCATTATGAGTGCAGGAAGTTTTCCCTCAGCCGGCCTACAGTGGCAAAGCAGCAGCCTTGACAAGACCCTAATTACCAGCTGCACAGAAAAAAAAGAGAAAGGAAAAAGCGCCACAGAATATGTCTTTTTTATATAATTATTGAGTAATTGGTGAATGTGCTGGCTGACCTCAATTAAGACAAGTGTGTAAGAACATGTCATTTCAATTTAATCAGTAGAAAAGCAGCAGTGTAAGCTAATCTATGGCAAAAACAACAACTTTGCAGACTTCGTGCTCCTCACTCACTTTTCCTGCCTAATGAAATCAATCCCACAGGTAGCGGCAGCTTCAAATGATTATAGTAAGCACTGTCAGCGAGTGCTGTGTCCACACATTGTGTCCACTCGCCAAAATCTCTCTTCCCTCATTCCCTGCACGGGACTCCAGTAAACCTCAGCGCACCAGGAAATGGTTTGTGGAAGAGGGTGCCATTCGATGGGTTTTAAATGTCTCACTGCACTCATCACACATATACACATAAATAACACACAGGCATAAATTCTGCAATCACTGTAGCTTCTTTCCTTTTTACTATCCTGATTAAAAAAGAAAAATCAAACCTCAGATCTGTGCCCAGCAGCTTCTGATTGCTGCATCTTTGCTTGATTTTCTTGAGTACAAGTCACAGTTAAATTGATTCTCATATATGAATACATTTCTCCACTTCTACTAAGCAGTGACCCAAGATTTGTTTGCAATGACCATCAAAATGTCTGACTTGGAGCACTGAGACTTGAGAGCCATACTCTACAAACAAAAGCTCTGTTTAAGCCAACACTCTAAGCAATGAATCAGTTACAGCTAAGCGATGCAAAACATTAAGTGATAGCAGATTCTATCAGTCAGGTAAATGACGCTGAAAGCTGAAATGATCAATGTAACACAATCCACCTGATCAATCTGAGACAAATCCCATCACATCACCAAGGAATTCTGCATAACCTTGCTTTCCTGCTCTTCAAGGATTTTTTTTTTGTAGGAAGAGCCAGCCTTCAATATGCACACACATACAAAAAAAAAAATCATTCTTGACTCTAAATCCCTTTATCCCCTTCATCCTTGTATAATCAAATTCAGAGGACAAAATTTTAAAAATCTGTAAAACATCTGCTACTGGTTGAAGGTGTCATCAGAGATAAAATACATTTTATCACAGAATCTAGCAGACCCAGTTGGACAGTCTTTCCAGGTTGCCTACCCCCATTGTGTTTATTAAGCTCCCAATTATCCCAAAGCCTCTGCACTGCAGGCACATGTGCTGAGGGCCAGATGGGTACAGACAGAACCCGCTGCATCAGGATGCTGTAATTTGGCCAAAGATAACAGATCGTACTGGCGCCAGCTCAAAGAAGAGAAACCTGGCGCTCTTGCTGTGTTTTCTCTCATCACAATTCTTCATCAACTCGCAGGCAGGTCAGTGTGAAGGTGTGCTAGACACTGTCATATACACAGACACAAATACACTCAAACAGAACAGAGAGATTGTCTCCTCTTGTCGTGCTACCGTAGCCATTCAGTCATTCTTTGGGGTGTTCAGTCCAAACTAACAGCCCAGCTTTCAGCCGCTTCGCTCAGCAGCTCACTGTGCTTGGCTGCTGTTTGCACACAAAGTCTGATATGAAGTCAAACTCGTTCTGTCCCAGGAAGAGCTCGGGCAGCTCCTGAACACGATCCAATCCAAACTCCAGCACCAGTGAAGTCAGAACCTCCTCGTCAATCAGATCCATGTCTGTGCCATTTAACCCCAGAGGGCCGCCAATGTGCTGCATGCCTGATAGCTGGGCTGGACCCACCCGATACTGGGCACCATTGGGCAGGTGGTGTCCGTTGGCTGAGCCGAGTGGGTGTCCATGATACTGAGTGTTGAGTTTCTGCAGATGCATGCTGGCCATGAGCTGCTGGGAGGTGAGGTTACCAGGGAGGTACTGCTGCAGGTGTCCACCTTGCTGCTGCTGCTGCTGCTGCTGCTGTTGGGGGTGCATGTGGTGGTGGTGCTGCTGCTGTGGGCCCTGGCCATTGTACATCATGTTCCCAGATATCATTTGGTGGTGGTGGTTGGCCATGGGAGCTCCGTTCACAGGGCCGCCCATTCCTCCTGGTCCCACCATGCTTTGCCTCTGTCTCATGGCAGCCTCCATGTTGTTTTGAGGGTTTCTGCCATAGTGCATTACCTGGCCATTAGGCAGAGCGCGCAGGCCGGGCTGGCCGTTGTGCTGTGGAGGTCCATTCATGCCCATCCTGAAGCTGTGGGTCATGGGCATCATCATGTGTTCAGCCATGGCTGCTCTCTCACTCTGAGAAAGACAGTTGTTAAAATAAAACACATCAATTTTTTGAAATACAACCAGTAGTCATTACAACCTAAATACATTTAAAATATCCACAATTTAAAGGGGTACTCCACCAATTTCACACATGAAGCTCCCTGAGTACTACTCAGCCTGTGAAAACTGCTGCATAATATCTTTTGTGCTTCTGGAGGGAGCTTTCTAAAGTTCTAGGGGTGTAATAATGCAACCAGCTCATGGTGTGGTTCAATACACAATACAAGGCTTACACTTACAGTAAGAATGAAAGCTAGTGTCACAGTTATTTATTTATTCTGTTCTTTTTTTCTCTTTTCAAACATTTTGTTTCTTATTCAAATATTTCCATTATTCAGTATTAGTGTAACTGGATTAGTATGGCTAATGTAATGTGTGGCTACTGGCTAGTGTAGTTAGCCCTAGTAAAATCGGAGTCAACAACAGGTCAGTCAAGAAAACAGCTCTGGACTATTGACCCTTCTTGTTAACATAAATCCGTTACATGGGAGTCTTGACTTGATATTGGGATCCATTTTTCTGTTTCACGACGCATATTGTCACATTTTTTAATCACAATACATTGTTAAAAAATACTGCCAAAAATACCAATTCTTTTCCAGCTTGGGGACAACTCCCAATCATAAAAACAAGACTAAAACACAACTGAAACATATTTTCACCACAAGACAGCTGAATGTGCATGACCTGTGTTCTGATGATCTATGCTGCCGTAGCACAAATTGAACCCTAACCCTAACAGAGCCCAAGATTGTGGGCCTGTGCACACACAGAACTGCTAAATAACATATTGATACTGTAGTGTGCTGGGGGTAGGGAGGGGCACCAGCAGAGCGCCTGCCTGCCGCTATGGACAGAGACTGTGTGTTCCAGTTACTGTTATGTTAATATTCTGTTATAGGGCGTTGGGCCAGGACACCATGACTGAGGGTTCTGGTGGAACTAGTGGGTTTCAGCCATCGTGTGTGTGTGTTAGGAATAAAAAGTCGCTATCCAGGGTTGTTTGGGGTATGACTCTGACTCTGCTACAGTATCTCCAACCTTCATTACACTGGTGTTAGAAGTGAGATCAGATGACGATGTTGCTACAGGGGTTTAAAACACGACCCAAATTGAAAGTTCCTGCAGCTGCTGGAGGATTGCCTGCCAAAACGAGACCCCTGATGGAGCCAGTGTTCCACACACAGAAAACTCCAGCTTGGAGCCAGAGGCCAGGCACCAAGGGGCGCTGAAGCTGCCACGCTACAATGAGGACAAGCCACTGGAGATGTACCTCATCCAAGTGCAGACAGCAGCACAGTTTATCTCCTGGCTGATCAAGGAGACTGCCGCCTGTTTTACCCTTGCTCTGGAGGGCAGGGAGCTGCAGATCCTCGCTGCAGCTTGAGGTGCGACTCGACTGGTCTGCCATTGAGAGGGCACTGCAGCACAGGTTTGGCCAATGCATGTGCTGTGCTCCCCCAGGCTGGAACACTGAGTGCAGCAGGCGGACGTAGAGGAAGTAGCCAGCCAGGGCACTGCTGCAGCACCACCACAGAAAGGAAAGAGTAGAGCAGCTGAGCGACACAGGTATCAGATGCCATGCCTTAGTGGTCAGGGGGTCCATCATCTCCCTGGCACACCCAGGGGCAATGCCGGGTACAAATGGTCCAAGACACCGGAAGTGGGGGCCACCAAGCACCACATCACCACAGTCAGAGTGGTGAGATTGTAACGATGTGGGGAGAGAGGATGCTTAGAGTGACTGTTGCTGGCTGCACCACTGAGCACTGGTTGGGGTTGGGCAACATTCAAGATCCATGCATCTTTCCCTGGTGGTGTGTACCAAGACCAGGCATCCATTTTAATCAAATTAATTTCTTATGTCACCCAGCTCTACAAAGATGTCATCAGGATTGTCTTGAATAGGGATTGCTACTTAAATCTTTATGTGTGTATGAGCTTGTTTTTCTATACTGGTGTGGCCCAAAATCCATGGGTTACTTTCTCCATGGGGACCAGATGCAAGTTCAAATTCTACAAATTTTACAAATATTATGGGGTGTAAGGTTAAAGCAGGTGTCGGCTTTGGTTAAGTGTTAGGCAAGCAGGAGTTCTGGTTAAGGTTGGGGTAAGTCTCCTGGAAATGAATGTAAGTCTAGAGATCCAGTAAGTGATGAAAACAAGGAGGTGTGTGTGTGGGTGTGCCTTTGTATTACTTATATCATGAGGACCGAAACCTGTTAACACACTCACACTATGGGGACTCGGCCATCCTTGTGGGGACCAGAGGCTAGTCCCCACAAGGAATGAAAACACAGCATGTGTGTGTGTGTGTGTGTGTGTGTGTGTGTGTGTGTGTGTGTGTGTGTGTGTGTGTGTGTGTGTGTGTGTGTGTGTGTGTGTGTGTGTGTGTGTGTGTGTGTGTGTGTGTGTGTGTGTGTGTGTGTGTGTGTGTGTGTGTAATGGCACACAAGTCTCCATTACAAAGTGCAGGACTGAGTTTCAAAGATGTGAGCAGAAAGGGTTTAATAAAAGAAATATTACCCGGTTGCATTATGGGGAATGCAGTGTTTTTGGAGCTTGACCAACACAAGACACTAAGAGTCTGGATATCTCTGCTTTGGTTCAGACCATTTTTTCTTCAGTCTTTTTCTGATGAGTCTCCCAGTTGGACAGAATTGCTAAGTGAAATTGCTTGAGTACCCATTTAAAACAATCTAATTAAAAAAAGAGAAACAAACCTCCACTCTCATGACAACACACCTCTTTTCTCTGTTGAAACTACTCTCATCCACAGTTTCTCTTTCTCATTCGAACGTTTCCAGTCAAATGAGAAGTGTCCCCATAAAAAAATCTATCCACCTCAAACCTCCAAGATTACACCATCTGTGAACTGCCACTTCATATCACAGGGACAAGGGAGGGGAGCAATGCCCCTGCAGCCAAAGGACGCAGAGGAATCCTTGTCCAGACCACACACAACCCCCACAGCCCCTGCCTCCATCTTCACACTGTCATTACAAAAGATCTTCAATTAAGATTACCTACAGATGACAAACAGATACTGTTCACACTGAAACTATAATTTGCTGTCAAAGTGATTGGCTTGTTAAAATTAATGACATTATTTTTTAAGCTGCGTCCAAATGGGACCATCATAAAAACACATCCAGAGTACGCATGTAATGAATGTCTGTGAAAAACAAAGACATTTCAGCCTTTCAAAATCCCCCAGAATGAACTCTTACGGTGCCCCTGGCTGCTTGTAGCAATTCAGTCCTTTTACTGCTGATAAAACAAGACAGTTTCCTCAATGACATAAATCTACCATAGCAAATGCTGCTCTTATGTCTTATCTTTGGAGGCTCTTTGCAGATCTGGAGTACATTCAGCCAAATGCCACTTTGTAAATAAATAGTCTGACGGAGTATAATAATTGCTGGCATTATTACACAGGCATGAGACCATTTTTTATCTTCGGGGAACGTGCATGTGAGCTCTTTGACATGATTCGATACCTAAAGTGCTACAAATGTAACAGGCACTGAGACTGCAAGCAAACAAAAGTGACAGGGTGAAATAAAACAGAAATGACTGCCTGCCTCCAATCAGCCTGTTTTTTATAACATAGAGAATATTAGAAAACAGTCAGCAGTACAAAGGGAAAGTGCTGCCTCTTCACCTGTTTTAGGAGTAACAGAAGACTACACCTACCCGATGTATTAATGTGGAATCCGAACAGAGAAGTTGGATCAGTGCCAGGGTCGTTCCTCCAGCTGATGCTCCGGCTACATGCAGCCCTGCGGCGGATTCTAACTCTGCGTCGTCTCGGCAGTCAGAGGAGTTTGTTTTCTGGGTCAACTCGGGGATTATACACATCTATAAGGCACAGAGAGAGAGGCGTGGAGAGAGAGGGCTAGGGAGAGGAGGAGCCACCCTCCTTTCTGTCTCCTTTGTTGCCATTGGTCCTCCCCCTTAATCACTGTGCAAAGAAACATTCACTAACTACCTCCACGGATCCCCACTCAGCTGCGCACGCTATTTCCTAAAGAGATTTCACTACTGCCTGCTATCATTACCCTTACACTATTATACGTAATGATCCTTACTGCCTTAACTGAAAGCTTTCTGTTTAAAGAGCAGCAGGGAAGGATTCTTCAGGCTGTAGGCTCAGTGGAGCCACTTCTGCTGTCAAGAAAAATCCTTTTGACAGGATGTTTTAAATCATTGCACCAGACTGGATCTATATATAACACATGGGGCTCTATGAATATATGTAATAATAGGTGTGTGATATAAAACGGTCAAGATTTAGACATGATCATTTAGTTTTTTATTCAAATAAAACATTTTGTGTCTTACACATTTGGTTGCATTAAGTGAACCCTTTTTCCTTTCTTTCTTTTCTTTGCTGGCATAAAAATGCAACAACAGTCTACTACAGGCCTTAAAGGTGGGGTTGGTGGTGTAAGAGGAAGCTTTATTTTGAAAGTAGACTACTCTTTCATTCTGACTTCTCTCCAAAGCCACTCCACCAAAACACAACGTGCACTGCAATGCAAAATGCCCCCCAAATGCCCCCAAACAAAATAAAACCCATAATCACTTGTCCAGCAGAAATACCCCCACTACGGTGACACTTTTCAGCCTCTTTTGTTCTTTCAGTTGTCTCCACTATTCAAAAGCCACACCAGTGTTAATTCTGGTTTTACTTCTTGCAGCATCCAGTTTCTTTTTAGTTGTAACTTTCTCAAATACAGTGTTACCCACCAAGATCCGTGGCCCCGAACTGTAGTTGGGGACCTCTGGTCTATGGCTAAACTGCTTTAGTCATGGCCCGTAGCTGGTAACTAGTGTTAGAAGTCCAGGCTTTTTCAGCTAACTCTATATTTTCCCCACTCATGGCTGCATGATAAAGGAGTCTGCTCCATGCGGTGGTCTTCTCACTCTCACTTTGCAAACAGGTAGCAACATCTGGCAACAACAACAACATTACCTATAAGGCTATATGTCTTAAAGGGGAAGGCCTGGCCTGTAACAACAGTCTCCGTTTGCAAATGAAAGCTGCTGTGGGTACCTTCTCAACCATAGTTTGCTATCTTTAGCTATCAAAACAGAGCAGTAACATGTCTGCCTGCAATAATAAGTAGGAAGTAGGCTGACAGGAAGGCCATCCAATGGTTTTGCTTGGGACAAGTAAAAATATTGGACAGGCCCTGCTGCCACAGATGATGGATTTTTGTCTTTATGTTGTCAGTGCATTTAATGCCATATCTGACTGCCTATGGAAACACCATTGAGGACCTAGCCAGCCACACAAGAATGAATTGAAATAATAATAATAACAATATTTGTGCAACAGTAAAATTGCACTATTTCTTTGAAAACTGCATGGTTATGTTAAATTCCTTCCAGCTTGACTTGAACAGAAGCTTCTCCACAAATGCTGACCAAATTAAAAACTGGTTTATTCACAATTTTGTGAAAAAAAAATCAAGTCTGACTCACCTTGAGGGAACAAAATCAGATTTCGATTTAGCAGGTAACCTAAATGTAGGCATAAGACAGGGGGTGGCTGAGGTATATCAGGACACAACAGAACTAAATATTTACAGATATAGGCCCACATTTTAATAAAGGCATTGGCAAATTTGCTAAATGTTTATACTGAAGGTATCTGAAAACATTTTTTGATCGAATATTTCACTTTCTTTCTGCTAATGGCAACTAAAGCATGATTAATAGTTTCGTGGTTATGTTTAGGCAATTCAAAGCACTGTCTTAAGGTTAGGTCTATGCTTATGCCTTTTGAAGATGTGTCCAAAATCACATCATTCCCTAACGTTAAAGCTGCATCAGCTGCTTTCTGGAGACAGGAGGAAGGTTTTTCAGTGTTCTGGGTCTATGGGCCATAAAACCAAAACAATGAGCTACGAGCAGTAAAAGTTCTCTTTGGGTTATGGTTCTCTGAAGATAAGTACAGTATGAATGCCTCGGCAGGTCTGCACAGAGAAAGGTGTTATGGGTGACCACAGGTCACTAAGATTTGCAGGGGAGCTGAAAAACACACCTCCCACTTCTTCTACATGCCCCAGCTGATGTCAGGGGGAGACAGAGGAGTATGAGGTTTAATGTGACTGTACTTTACACTAAAAATTCACCCAAGTATTAAAGAAACACCCCAATGACTTGGAAAAACATTTTTCAGTGAACACAATCAGCAGTTATGCTCTTTTCATAATGTAGAGGCAAAGCCACATTCTAATATACTGTACTTTTTATTTTCAGGAAACAGGATTGTACAGGCCCACTAAGCCAAAACTAAAAGCCTGATGACCCGCGCTCATAGTGACAGAATTCTAACATGGGAGAAACCCCACTTTCCTCCAGAAGGACTCCTGGTTTTTATGGAATTTACAGTTTAGAGAACTTCAAAAATATGTGAAAAGCATATTTGTACACTTTGAACTTTCTGTGCTGCTCCAAAGGGGAAAACCAAACCATCAGGTTGTGCTGTTTGGTGATGTGCATCTTCTGTAGGTTCCCTGTAATCTGCTCCTCATCTCTGCTTGAAGCTACAGTAGCACCAGGTTTTAACATTGAATATAATAAATAATACCTGTGGTTCTGCTGCATCATGCCATTGTCTTGAAGCTTGGTCCAGCTGCTTAAATGATGATGTCTTTAAAGAGAATAACATCTACCTTGTAATTGCCAAACACAGCTATAATGGTCACTGTTCAGCAAACATTACATAGTCTAACCTTAACTTCAGTTTTCATTATCGATGTTGGGGTAAACTCACTCTCACAATTATTTCACTATTTTTACCTGAAAAACACAGTTTGTATTGGTCCACCTGTGATATATGTTTCCAGATTTTTAAAATCACCAATGTATACATTTCCTTCGAGATAATCCTGAACAAAAAGCACACTGTATGCATGAAACTGTTGGTCTTACTTGACTTCGAAGGTGTTAGTTCAGTGTTCACCTGTAATTTGGTTTATTTGCATTAATCAAAAGAACAAGGTCAAATTAGTCTTTTCACTTAAGGCAACATCTATCATATGCCACACTGAAGCAAGTGTCTGAAGCAGGATGGAAATGAAACCACCTCCACTGAGCTTCACAGCGAGCACACACACCAGACCTCCCTCCCTGTGTGGAGAAAGTCAGGCCCCCTTAGCAAGAGCTGGGTATGTATTCCTGTTGACACACACACACACACGCACACACACTCTCTGCTGTAGAGGAATGTGTCCTATTTTGGGGGCCGTAAGTCAGCCAGACCTCCGGTCTCTTTCTAATGCTTGATTCACTTGGCCATTGTGTTTTTTTGGAGGGGGGGGGAGGATGCTGTATGTTTTGGTCTGCAGCCACAGCCTCCTCCCTTCATTTATAAGGAGCTGTTGTTCTCTGCAGTCACAAGAACATGGCTTGAATCAGGCTTAGGCTGTTTATTCTGACAAATACAGCTTGACTATCATTTTTCTTACATTTCCAGCAGTGGAATGGAGTAAATACAGTTATGAGGGACTTGTCATGTACTTGACTAAATATATTTTGTGGTGCTTTATAATTCATTAAGGTTTATAAGGAATTATTGTACCCCACTTATTTAACAGCTATAGTTTGTGGTTACTTTTCAGATTTGAATTTTACATGGAAAACTTATGATTCCTTTATAAAATATGATACATTGCTATAGTACTCAGTGGTAAACTATATAAAGAAGGACAAGAAATAATTTGACATTTTGGGACATGTATTTGTTTAATTGACTAGAGCCAGATGAGAAGGTTGACAACACTCATACATCTGTACAGTAAAGAAGACGCTACACATTTGCAGCAAGAATGTGTATTTCAAAAATGTTCCAACAGTTTAATAGTAATGGTAGGATACTGTACTAATTTAATGCTGAAAGGCCACAAAGAGAACCCAAGTGTACCGTACCTTTTCCTGTACTGGAATAGTTTTATAGTGTGGCATTGCTGCAGTGACATAAAGGGAAACAGGCATATTCACTTTATGAGAGAAAATTACAAGGCCATTGATTTAGTTCAGGTTCGGTTGTAATTTACACACATATGTTTGACACATACAGGAAGATGAACGGTGCTCGGCTCAACTTACATCATAGAACAGACATATAAACAGTGTTAAGGGTAAGCTCTTACATTAGCAGCAACAACCTGGATGTAAACAAAATCTTTTTGTGGCAAACCTAACATTCTGGTGGAATTTCAGCAAAACAGTCTTTAAATTTGCACAGCTGAAGGCACCAACTTTAAATGTCCAAATATTGAAGCGTAAAAATGAGAAAATGCTGTTTTATTGGGGGGTTATGTGCTGGACTGTTTCTTGGTCAGAACCAGTTGCCAGGCAACAAGTATAATCGCCTGGTTAGCCTCCAAGTTAGTGGTGGAGTTTACTACCTTTGGACAGAGCCAGGCTAGTTGTTTCTTCATTCCCAGTGTTTGTGTTCATATAGACTGAGGTGCAGCAGGAGCCACTGCGTCCATACGGCGACGTGTGCCGCTGGGATGTCACGCCTCCTAATGCATGTACAATATGTGTGACGACAGGAGGTCTGTCCACATTTAAAATAATCATAACTCAGTGAATTTACATCTGATATTCTGTCTGTTGGGTTTGTTACAAATCCCAGACATGTTTATGATACTAGGTTAAATTAGAAATGTGGATTTTGATATCAAAACACTTGCAGATTGTTACTAACATTTCTAATATTAGTACTTCTAATAATATACTACTAATATTTGTACAATATATTTAGAATGAACATGTACAGTACTTGTAATTATAAAAAAAATATGAAACCCTTTGTTCACATTGTAAAATGGCTTCCATAATAGCATTTTGTATATAATTTTGGAAATAATGAATAAAAATACATAATTCCAACAAATACAAAAGTGAAAAGATTAAATAAACTTTTGGACAACAATCCATCAGCTATACCACTTATTGTGTACAGCCAGTCCCAGCCGACACAGTCCACGAGGCATGGTACACCCTGCACAGGTCGCCAGCCTGACACATTGAGACTAGACGATCATTCACATTCGGACCTACGGGCAATTTAGGGTCACCAGTCAACTGCACCTGCATGTCTTTGGACTGTGGGAGGAAGCCCACACAGGCACAAGTACTTCACACTGTTAGGTATTTTTAGTCAGATAGAAATTGGATAGATACTTTATGTATTAGAAATGTTTAGTGGAGATAGGATGTCTAGTTAGACTGTTAAATGCTTAGTCATGCTTATGAGTTTCTACAGGGTACATCTGGTCAAGGATAACTAGAGAGAAGAGTTGATGACTGTCAGCAGACAGGGTGTTTAATATTATTATTATGACGTGTAGAACTGTAGCCTTAGCCATAATATGTTCTTATGTTTAAGACACGACATGTTACTAGAGGTCGTGTGAGAATGTTTTTAGCTACACACCACTTAATCAACAGACACACACACATTGATTTGCTTCATGTTTTGACTACTGCTATGACCAGCTGCAAAGCTGGTAACAGAGACGTCTCGGTTGACGTTCCTGTGTAGTATGGGGCTAGCCCAACCAAAGGGATATAATGTATAGGCCTGGTGGATTCAGGGTCTTTCATCTTACATCTGCCTGCGAGCAGTTTGGAGGTGCAAGATACCTGAGCGTGTAATGTTAATTTTACCTGTGATCCTTTGAATAAATCAGCACTGTTTTGAAGTTACTTGGACTGTCTCGTCTCTCAGAGTCAGTATGGTAAAAAGTACCAGGTACAACAACACACAAAGGCCCTGGTCATCCATGAGGTTCAAACCTGGAACCTTCTTGCAGTGAGGCAACAGTGCTAACCACCACAGCATTGTGCCACTGATGAAGTATTAATATTTTTGTCATTTACATTTGATTTCACTTTATTTACATACAGTATTTGTACACGTTGTATCAGAACAGTTGCACAGTGTAACAGTTACACATTCTGATAAACCAGTCTTACATTTTTTGTACAATTCAAAATAAACACTGTATCAATACACTTTTGTATCATCTCTATAAGAGTCTGAGGCAGAGATAAAATGTCTTTCCTAGATGCCTCAAGCCAAAACATCAGTCGTGTCTGTGCTGCTTTGGTTAATGCTGTCAGGTGCTATTAGACATGGCAGCACTTAATAATGTGACACCTCCTCAGACTGTTCTGCTTCTTTGATTTCATCTGGTTGTCTGAGAATTACTCTGAGCTAACCAGTAAAACAGTTACCTTTTACTGATCATGGTTATTGGTTACTGATCATTTTTATTACTGTATGCTGCACATCACACAGTGGTCCGACTCATTAATCTTCTTAAGCCTTCAGACTGCACGCCACACCTTTTAACAACCCCAGCATCTATGCAAAGGTAGGAGGACAGATAAGATATTTGTTTATGTGCAACTGCACAAGCAAAGACAAGAGCAGCACTGATTCATTCGCTTCCTCTCTGCTTGTTTTTCTCTATCAAGCCTACTCATTTTCTTGTTTAGCCCCCAACCCCTCGCAAATATACATCCAGGTTTCATGTCACTCTGTGTTTTGTTTCCTGTTCTCCACCCCACCCACCCCATCATTCACACTGACTGTCTTGCTTTTGTATGCTTACTATAATAAGGGCTTTAAGTTTTGTCACAACATGATTAATGCAGTTTTTGCAAAAAGCAATTATTGCCAGGAGGGGGGCAGAGCTACGCACGAGGTAATCATAACAGGCCACTGCTTGAGTTACCACTTGGCCTCATCCAGAGAGAGAGCACTGCGAAATAGATTTATAAAAAGGTCACTGGAATAAATTGCCCCTTAGGTACAGTAAAATATTTCTATATGTCCTCCAACAAAGCAAACAGCCTCTGAAGTCACTGAACTGAACCACATATTCATTAGATTTATGATAAATAGGAAGATTATGGGTGTTTCTGTATTTGTTTAAACAGTAGGATCTGCTTAAGTACAACTGTAAGCACAGATTTTATTACAGTATTCTGTAGGTAACTGCTCAACGCTAATTAGATGTATGTTGATGTGGGTTCAGCTGAAAATAGTATGACAATCATGTAGTATATTGAAAATGGGAAATCTGTGTTTAAACAGTTCAGAATGGCCGTATAATTTCAGAGTATGCTGATGGGTCAGAGAGCTGTGCACTGGCAGTATGACAGCATCTATTTTATTTGGGCGTAATCCAGTGACTGGCGATGGACTTTGGCTGATGCATGTGTTTCATTTTGCCAGCACTTCTAGATTATTATGCACCAAGTTGTATATATTGTAACTTTAGGAAAAATTTGAATATCATTGTTATAATTACCATTGAGATGTGAACACAATTTGAAATGAACTTGTCAATCCAAACAAGAAAAAGAGAGCAATGGGAGTAATGGGCTCAAAGGTTGGATTGGTGATAGGATTTCATTATAAATACTGTCTTGGTGTTCCAGCACGGAGCTTTCTGCTGAGCTACAGAAATTTAAGTGATGCCAGCAGTACAGCAGTAAACATCCCCTGATGCAATGCAAGGAGCAAACCAGGTCACACTGGTTCTAAAGCCTGCAGAAATGGAACAGAATTATTTATTATTCTGCTACACTGAAGTAGTGAGGGTTTCTTCCAACAAAAACACAGTACCACAATGCTGATCCAATCTTGAACTAGTTGTGTCGCTAGTGTATTAAAACAGTTTCAACAATGTGCACCACTTTAAAAAGACAAATTGTAAACAGAGTTGGTCTGTACTCAAGAAACAAACTGCGTAACAAAAAATTAACAATGGCCTTGGCATAGTATGCATACTGTATAGATTATGTGCTCAGTGCAAAACAGATTTATAAGAGGTGACATTGCCTGCTACTACTACTACTGCATATGTATGCGTGAACACAGCACAACAGCTCTGGGAGGCTGCACTTACAGCACAGTGGTGCTTGAATGGAATGCTAATGTCACAGTGCTAATGTACTCACAATGACAATGCCAGTAGCGCCTGCAGCCGTGATCCTGTACGCAGTGTGTGTACTTTTTGTTAATGATTTTGCTCAAGTTTTATGCCACTGCATCTGGCGGTTATTGTACAATCATATAGCATATACACAAAAATATAGTTTCACATTTATGGCCTGAAGAGCTATCTAATGTGATATCGTGTACCCCTAAAGTGCATCATATCATTTCTACTCCCTAACATGAGCCCTGCACAGCTTGGAGTGACAGCAGCCACACACTGACGTGACCTGCTCTCAGTAATGCCTGTAACGTCATCTGGACATGTGCAGGGTATTTTTTATTTATCAGAGTCATGAGCTGCATTCGTGTGTTATTTTGTGGACTAATTATTGTGTGTGGATTTAAGTGTCTGATCAGTGATTCTCAAAGAGCAGCTGGAGCGCACAACGAGATGCTGGTCACTGTGTGGAAAGTTGGTATGGGAGGTGATGATGAGAGAGAGGCCACTGAACCGAATGAGCTAAGGAGGTGATGCTCAAAGTCAATGTGCATGCTGCACTCACTCCAAGCTGTGCAAGGCTCATGTTGCTACAAGAAAATACAGTAGCCTATGTTGTTATAACAAGAAAATATAGTATGTCATAATAACATGAAGAATATATTTTTAGCATCTCATAAAAACCAGCAACCTATCTTGTTATAATGAGAAACGTTTCTCATTAAAACAAGATCTATGCTGCCATAGGCAGTTCTTGTGCATATTAGTATATGAAATATACTGTAGTCCTGTAGGCGCCACTGGGCAGTGCTAACATGTTTATCAAGAATAAAATTTGCACGGGCACCATCTTAGCACTAAGCACAACAAGACTTTACTTAGTCATAAATCTAAACATTAAATATGGGACAAAGTGAAAGTGAGGATGGTGCTGGATAAAAAGTCAGGACATCAAAAAAATACTACATTTTATTGGGACAGGAACATGAACATCTGTAGCAAATCTCCTGGCGATCCATCCAACAGTTACTGAGAAATTTCACTGTGAAACAGAAATGAGGGATCTTTGGATACTAAAAGAACTAAAATCATAATTCTGCTACAATAATATAACAATAAAATTATGCATTTAACCTCATTACAATGCACGGTTCTGTACCGGTGTTAGGTATTTTTAGTCATATAGATATTGGATAGATACTTTATGTATTAGAAATGGTTAGTGGAGATAGGATGTCTAGTTAGACTATTAAATGCTTAGTCATGCTTATGAGTTTCTACAGGGTACATCTGGTCAAGGATAACTAGAGAGAAGAGTTGATGACTGTCAGCAGACAGGGTGTTTAATATTATTATTATGATGTGTATAACTGTAGCCTTAGCCATAATATGTTCTTATGTTTAAGTCACGACATGTACTAGAAGTCTGTGAGAATGTTTTTAGTTACACACCACTTAATCAACAGACACACACATTCACACATTGATTTACTTCATGTTTTGACTACTGCTATGACCAGCTACAAAGCTGGTAACAGAGACGTCTCGGTTGACGTTTCTGTGTAGTATGGGGCTAGCCCAACCGAGGTGATATAATGTATAGGCCTGGTGGGTTCAGGGTCTTTCATCTTACATCTGCCTGCGAGCAGTTTGGAGGTGTAAGATACCTGAGCGTGTAATGTTAATTTTACCTGTGATCCTTTGAATAAATCAGCACTGTTTTGAAATTACTTGGACTGTCTCGTCTCTCAGAGTCAGTATGGTAAAAAGTACAGGATACAACACCAGAAACAAATTCCTTGTGTAACATATTTGGCCAATAACAGTGATTATCCTTATCCACTGACATTGGTCTTCAGGTCTTCAGCTACTTGTAAATTCCATTCACTTCTACAAGCAAGCGCATTATATCACAGTATATGATATTATACCATATCAGCAGTGGACAACAGTGACAATGTGACCCTCATATGTCTGTCTAACCACATTGCTGTTGTGTGTCTGACAACAGCAGGCGCCTCCTCTCGTCTTTCCCTTCCCTTACCTTACACTACTCGGTGGGGAGGGGCGTCCCACCTGCTGCTCCAGGTAGCAGAAACAGCAGCATATGTTGTTTTATTAGTCTGTGTTTGAGTGTGTGCAACCACATCCATTCATGCATGTGTGCTCGAGGTGCAGTTTCCCCTGTGTTTGCATGGGAGGGGGAGGGGACAAGCTCTCAGATTCCTGAATCTCATGGTGTGAGCTTTGTTGTGCTCCAGCGGTTCCATTTGGCCAACAACACCCCTCACCCCCCAAACTCGCTAACCCCCATTAGGCAGCCTTTACAAGTCCTGCCTGCCAAGATCTGGTCTAATCCTGTTAACTCTTTACTTATTGTCCTCTACACATAAACATGAGGAGGTTGGCCCTCATATAAATGTGACTGGGAATGACACAATGCAACTGATCACAAGGTTGCAGCAGGAAACTGGTCTAATGGTGGTTACCCTCTCAAATGACATCCCTTTTTGGAGTAAGAGGCACACTGAGAAATCTTCATCAATGATTCAATATGTTCAATTCAGTTCCATTCATTAAATTACAATGTTGTTACATTATTGACATTTCTATGGTAAATAAATTTAGATGTTCTTGAATGTGCATTCTTTTGAGCTTACAGCATGAACTCAAGCTTCTACCTTATTCTCTCATGTTCTAAAGGTTGAATTCATCCAACATTCAACAATATTTTTTATTTACTTCTAGTGATATGCACCAATGCAGATAGCTGTGTTTAAATTTGTCCAGGTATTGAGATATCTCTCTTTGTCCCAGCACAGTGGAGGTGAATGGTTGTGGTTTTTGTTCACAAAAACTGTGTTCATGATGCTCTGGGTAGTCCACAGGATACACTGCCAACATAGCAACTATTTCTTGAATGCAGTTCTACTGAACTTGTCCAGTGTCAGGTGGACTATCAAGAAAAACCAGGACACTTTATATATTTATAAGTAACCAAGTTACTGTTAGCTTCCTGAACAGCCTCGGGTTGGACCTATAGTGGGAGTCGCACCCTTTCATGTGCCTATTGTAGATAGCTTGGACAAACCTACAAAGCTCTGCTGATGCACAAGTCATAAGTAGCTATGATTTTTGTTTTTATTTAGTGAAATGTATCTTTTGTGTACTTGAATGCACAAAAAGCACAATTTTTCAATGCCAGAGATGGATATGCCAAAATCTGGATGAATAAAACCAAGGGAAAGATAGTACCTGGAGTTAAGAAGAAAATGTTTTTTGTTTTGTTTGTTTTTGTTTTTTTTTAATCTAATTTAGGTAACTGCCTCAAAGATAGCTGAACCAAGCAGAACAATACTTTTCCTCTAAGTCCTGTTTGTTCAAGGGCTCCAGATGACCTGTGATTAGGCCCCTCTCACATGAGAAGGCTTCCATCAGATTCAAAGGTGGAAGTAGTTCAATTTTCAATTCAGTTTTATTTGTATAGTGCCAAATCACAACCAAAGTCATCTCAGGACACTTTACAAAGTAAGGTCTAGACCTTACTGTTATCAATATTATTATAGAGTGAAAACCCAACACATCCCCCTTGAGCAAGCACTTGGTGACAGTGGGGAGGAAAAACTCCCTTTAACGGAAGAAACCTCCGACAGACTCCGGCTCTTGGTGGGTGGCTTTCTGCCTCAACCGGTTGGGGTGAGTGGATAGAGGAGAGACAAAAGAAGAAAAGCAACAAGACACAACAAACAATCAAACACTGGTCAGGTCGATGTGGCTGGTGACTGCTCGTCAGAGATGTAGAGCTCCAGGGCCAGGGCAACCTGTAGAAAGGTACAGTGTGATGTTATTATTCTGACACCAAAATTCATAGCAGTAAGGTTAGGGTGGATGGCTGGATGTATGAAGCATGTAATAGCAACACCAGATACCTCAGTTTGGGTCCGTCTCCTACCAACAGTCAACAATGGTTTCTCTGAACCATAAAATAAATTGTTGGGCATATTGGGAAACGTACCTGTTGGCTTTCTTTCTGAGAGTTCAGTGATAAAATGAAAACCACTCTGGTCTGTCGGCTGGGCTAGAAGACGGACTTAGTTGTTGTCTGTCAAACAGTTTTTTTAGACACTTTTTATGTGTCTATTTAGATTAAATAAACAAGATACACTGTGTTAATCAATGAGCTTTCCAGGTATTAGTAAAGGTAAAGAACACTGCATGTGTATAACCAAAATCTAAATCCAAAGCACATAAAACAGGGTTCACACACCCAAATTAAAGGGATGTTTCTTTTCTTTATGCAAGATTCACTTTTGGAGCATTTTCTGACATTCACACGGGTCTCCGGTATGTGTAGAGACACACAAATCTTGAGATCAGACCAGTCCCTACCCGTTTAGCTTTTCCACATTTGTAAAAACCCCTGCTGGAACACACTGTTCAGATTTGTCTTTCTTTATGATGTCATCTAAAATGATGCAGTAGTTCATTTCATAGATCCTCCTCCCATTCACATCCATTTTTGGTGCTACTGGTTCACCACTGTGATTTTCTTCCTAGCCTAGCACAGCAGACTAACAACATCATGGCACAGCTCAGAGGAAAGCACGGTTTCTGCTCAGTTGTTGCACAAACGAACACAAAAGTCTCTACCTACTTCCATCCTGAGAGCCAGCGAAGACACAGTGGTTATCATATATTTATTGTGGAAATGTTCCTGAAAATATCCCTAAAAAAACGCTGCATGTTATGTGCTAATCATTTCACACCATAGTGCTTTCTCAACCAGGGTCAGTACAACGCTGGATTTATGAGTGGATCTATTCCACCTGTCCGTGAGTCTGCTGTTTAACTTAGCCATATTAGCTGCAATGTAATGCTGTGGCTCTAACGTGGCTAATAGTAGCTTGTATTACAGGCTGAATGGCAGGTTTAGTGTTTGTGCTAGTAATTTTGATGAACAGTCAGAATGCACCAAAGAATTTGTGGGAAATTTCCAGTGATTAGTAGGTTGGATGGTGGTAATTTTGCGTGTTTATCTAGCATCATTGTAACAGCACTAAACTTCATGAAAACATGTTACTGGTGTTTCTCTATTAGAAAACACTGCCCAGGTGTGACAACAAGAGTGATGTGACAGTAATAGGCTAACACTCGACATATGTGGTTGCTTAGCTGTTGAATGGTAAATGGTCTTATACTTGTATAGTGCCTTTCTACACTTTTACAGCACACTCAAAGTGCTTTCACATTATTCAGCCATTCACACTCCCAAGCACTCACGCACCGGTGACATCACCAGGAGCAACTGGGGGTTCAGTGTCTTGCTCAAGGACACTTCGACATGTTGACTGGACAAGCCGGGAATCGAACCGCTAATCCTGTGGTTAGGAAATGACCCGCTCTACCTCCGGAGCCACAGCCACTCCCTGAAGTGGTTATTATGGTGAAATTTACAGTAGAGACTCATGATGGTTGACCTGCTGTATTTCATTGTAATGTGCCACACAGGTTTAGTCATTATGTAGTTTTTTTGGAGTCTGTAGTTACAGATTGTGTTTTTGGAATTGTCCATTTCTTCATCTTCTTCTTTCAGCTGTTCCCGTTAGGGGTCGCCACAGTGAATCATCTGTTTCCACCTAACTATCCTCAGCATCCTCTACCTTCACCCCAATTGATACACATTAATAACGGTTTCATTTCAAAATAGTCTATGGGGATAAACATTATAGGAAGTTCGGAGTATAGAGCCCTTACCTTTAGACAGCTTCTGTAACACACTCCTACACTTTTTTGTTTTCTGGTCCTCTGATGCAGTATGCTGATGATCCATCAAGCTGTCTGTCCATAATGCTGCTAACCAACACACACACACACAGAACCAAAAACCTAACTTGGCCGAGGTAATAATACATTAATACATTAGAATTCAAATTCAAGAAAACATACCATTTTTATTAAATAATAAACTTTATTTATATAGTGCTCTACAGCTCACGAGAGCACCAGAGTGCTGTACAATCAAAAACACAGAACACAAAGCAATACTAAAACAACTTCTAAAAACATAAAACAAAAGACAAGTTAGGACTCGAAAGCCTGCTTTTTTTTTGTTTTTAAGGCTGATTTAAAGGCCACTAGATCGCTTTCTGCCCGTAGTACAACCGGCAGGGCATTCCATAGTCTAGGGCCACAGATAGAAAACGAACAGTCACCCCACTTTTTATAGCGAGATCGCGGGACCACTAGTAACAAATGATCAACTCTTCTGAATGTGCATCTTCTTTTTTCAGGTGGGATACATCAAGTTGAAATGAACAATTTACAATAAATTTGTGCAGGTGTAAGGGTTTGCTGAATTAGACTTGAATTAGACTCATACGTGCAAACTCATGATAAACAATAACAGAACTGTCGGATAAGAATACAAAAATGATCTTGTTCAAAGCCCATTTGTTTGGCTGTGCAAACCTGAGGTGGGTAAATTTAGTTTCCTTACTTAGCTAAGCAAATGGGGTATTTCTCAAAATGTGTAATTCTCAAGGTTCTGCCAAATTTTAACAAGGTCTTTTAGCCCACACGTCACCACACCGTAACCACAGGCCCAGTGAGTTGTTCTTTGAGCAGCCATAGGGGTCATTTTCCAAAATGACCTGTATTGTTGTTTAGGTGAGAGGAGTTTTGAGGAAGCTCACATCTCTAAAGGTACTTTCAGTTGTATTTAGAAGAATACATCTTGAACTCTGGGAAGGGCCAACGGTTCTCTTGACATGACAGGCCTCCACTGCTTTTGTCTCATTTCTTCTGGATGACTATACAAATCTATTCTCCGACACAGTGTATATCTGATGCCAATGTGAGCTGACAAGGCTGAACGGACCTTGCTGACAGGATCAGAGGAAGAAAAAGAAAGATGACACATTTGTTTTTGTACCTTTTGTAGCTTCTCCTGCGTGTTAAAACCCCTTTGGTTAAAAGTAACTATAAATTGTGACTGATATGAAGCAACAGTACCCCCTCTGTGTTAGTGGATGGGACATGAGTCAAGCTAAAAACTCAAAGTATAAATCAAACACATTTTTCCCAGAGGTGATTTCTGTGGGTTTTAATAGTTATTATCACACTGATGTGTGTGCAAGTAGTCGTTTTTCTGTTAAGGTTGTTTTTAATAAGTTATGTGATATAAAAGGGGGTGTATTTCAGATGATTTAACAGCTTTGATTGGAGGACTGACATGTCACTCAGCTACTCGGTTGCTACTGTGCAGAATCTAATTGCAAAATGCCAAGATAGCAGCCTCTGTATTCACGGTATTTTGGCCTCACTTGTACGTAGCTGAGGAAAGTGGTGATACATCGTCCATATTTATACAGTCAATGTCCTGAAAATAGGACTGGTAAAAAAAAAGAATCCTTTTATATTGTAACAGAGGAGGTAAAATCACAGTGATTGTTACAAATATTCCATAACACTTTCTTCTATGCTGGACTCTCCAGCTCTCTGTCCCCTTAAATGTCAGCATGACATGAACATACACCTACTTCAGAAACAAATTTGAATGATACTCTGCTCGTAATGGCACAATCCTGTTTCCTTCTTTTCTGTTCATATTGCCCCAGTATTACTGGTATTTGTTTTATGTACAATCCAATAATTACAATAGAAAGAACTAGTTATTTTAAATACTGGTGGGACCAAGCCTTAATACAAAACGAACCACAGGAAGAGAAAGTTTGCAGCTTCAGTGCACGCAAATATAGCATGAATGATTTCTTTTTACACTGTAATGAGTAATAGCATAAGAGCAGCACAATGTGCATCCAAACTGTTTATTCACACTAAATTGTCTTAATGTCCTTGTGAGTCACTGCTGCATGGTCTCCTCTGTGGAAAGACTTGCTTGCACCAGAGACTCGTGAATAATGTGAAATTAACACAAACCTACAGACAAGGAGATGATGTAGCAGGAGATGACACACGTCTCATGAATGTCTGACCCATCCACATGACACTGGTGTCACAGGTTAACATCGAGCTGTCAGTGTTCACACAGACTGCTTTCACTGCCTGTGTATTGTTGTATGCTTTATTCTGTTTTTGTGTTGTTCTTCTGAAGATAAATGGCGGGGTTAGTTACATACAATAAAACATTTTCTAAAACATTTAGATTATGGAAAAGCTGAGGTGGAGGTTTTGTAATGGTATCAACTGTGATGGCATTAGTAAACCACAGTGCAAGTTTAATCCTAGTCCATATGTCGGTTTAACAGAGCTCTAGTTCAGTTCATTTGAACTGGACCAAGGGGAAACATGGTACCTTGTTGCATCGTGGTTCTGGGGCCTCATTTTTCAATCTGTGTGTAAAAAGAGCTCTGTCTCAGTGTAAAAACTAGTATTTTTCACATGCACCTATGCACAGAGTAAACATAGCTGTGCACTAATAGCAATGGTAAACCCCACACATTATATATGGCTGTACTGGTGCACAGCCAGGTTCATTTACATAAAGTAAGTCCACCATATATGATAAACAACTTTTGTGAAGGGCTCTGACACTGCCAACATGGAAGAAGGAAGAAGTAAAAGAATTGCACTGACAGTGAGGTAGAGGTCCTGATAAGCAAAATAGCACTGAATGAATCTGTTTTATTTGTACCTTTAGCGGAGGAATATCTAAAAAAAAAAGGGCTTGACTCAGGCACAGATGACAAAAGAAGTTAACAGGGTGTCACCTGCAACAAGAACCATTGCAGAGGCATAAAAAGTGGTTTGACTTCAAATCAAATGCCAACAAAAGAAGAGCATCACACAAAAAAGAGCCAACTGTTACGGTAGGAGGGCAATCAACTTCATCAACATCACCCATAGATGAGAAAATTGCTTCAATAATCAGAGCAGCATCCCTGATAGGAAGAACCTTGACGGTGCTACTGAGTGGCATGGATCCTCACAAAACATAGAATGGGCTAGAACATCACAAAGTGGTAATACATTTATTTTTATACACAGTGATGTCTTTGCAGTTGTGCATTAGTCACACAGAACTGAGAAGCACACAGTGTGTCTTCATTCCTCTCCGTTTTCCTACAAAGCAGATCTGTTGACTTTGCCAGATCCTCTAGTCCTGACAAAAACTGTAGAGAAGCAAGAGGAGATAAATCAGGGCATCGCTGGCTTATGGGAAGAACTAAAAATGAATAAATATTCATTTAAATTATTTCAATTCCACTTAAACCTTTTTTTAATAAAACACACCTAAAGGTGTTGGATTTTCCCATACCAAAGCAGCAATGCTGAGT
>NW_018127957.1:435695-448080 GCF_001952655.1 Monopterus albus
GTATTGCACAATATACTGCATGCTTTCACAATGTAGCATACCTAGACAACACTGCATTATTGTTACTAAATTATGCACTGATTCCTTTGTTGCTGGGATGGGGGAGCCTACAAACCTTGTCAGACAGGTACTATAGAGTGACTCCCCCTGCCAGGCAAACACAGCCCAACAGTAAACCTACAGCACACTCCACAGTGCTTCTGGGGCGCACGGTCATAGTTGTGCTCCTGTGGAGTTGTTGAATTTGCCCTAGGAGTTGTCACTCAAGGCTTAAGGGCATATCCTTGGTCTTTTACAATTACACACCATCTTACCATATACAGGAAAGTGACTGGCCACTTAGTTCAACCCTCTCCAAAAGCAGCTCCACAGTCACACCATGCAGCCAAGGAGTCTTGTATCCAGCCAGGCCACATTCACTGGTGGCATCCTTCTCTATTTACATATGCAAGTTCATCAAAACTAGGTGATTTTATTGCTATGTGGGTGCAATTTATGGCTCCACTGATGTTTGGTATAGCTGTAATTGTGTGGAAATCACTGGTAAACTGCCTTTTCTGCTGCCATATTGGGAAAGGTGATGTTCTTCCTTGTGAGAGAAATCAGTGTCTGTAAAACATGAGGTATTATTTGGCTCACAGTCGCCTAAAATACTCACGCTGGTATATCTGTTGCTAGAATCTCCACAACAGACGACGCTTGTGTGGGTACAAGGATGTTCTATTTGCTAAAGCCTCTAGCAAGCCATTGTCTGTGTCAATGCAAAGAATCTGTATGCTTGCCTTTTATATGATTTTATTTCATTAAAAAAAAAAACAGATTATATTACATTTCATTTGTTAACATTTGCTATCACCTGATTTCAGCAGATCTGACTGGTGTACGTCTTGTTGTGACTACAAAGTGTGTGACAAGGGAATACTGATAAATCATAAATCACATTCTACGCATGGAACTATTTGTATGCACTGTTTACATATAAAACAAGATTGTTCTGCCTTAAAAATTAACTCTGTATGGTATTTGTGCCAGCAGGTTATTACGACCAACAGCTGCGTGTTATAATTCGGCAACCTCTAGCAACCTTAGTAGTTACAACACGAGCAAAGGAAAGGAGTAAGTTAGGTGACGTAGAAAGTCTGCATTAGGCAAAGGCTGGGGTGAATTGCTGTCACATAAAACACAAGACTTCCACCTAAGAGCTAAGCGGGGTTTCCTAAGAAGTTTTTGTTCCTAAACCTGATCAAGGAGTATGTGTGACAAAATATAATGAAACCATGAGAGTTTCATAATTGTAACTGTATGTTTATGATTTCCCATGATGACAAAAGTCTTGTTGTATTAATGCTGGTGAAGTTCTTGCAATTCCACCTGCCAACATAGTAGCACTGTTTCAGGAGATGCCCCCATGGGTTGTATGAAAGCAAAGGGACAAATGACCTACATGTATGTGGTGTCATACAGATCAGAGGACTTGTTGCACAAAACTTGATAAATGAGGCCCCTGGTCTATTTCCTGTTGACAATGACTTTTTACAAACAAATACTGAGGAGTAAACAAAGTTACTGAGATTGATGGATCCTTTTGCTTTCATATCTCAAAGAATGTCACCAAACTCAGCACACTGAGATCTTCCTTTTCAAGCAGTCTGGTTGTTTGCGCCTCACCAGAGTTCGATGAACAGTTTTCACTGTCTGAATGGACAAACACACCAAAATATATTTTAAACAAACAAAGGAGGTTAGGTGAGAAAGCACCCTAAGTCACCTTGCGGCAGTGTAGACTTTCAGTTAATATGACACTACATGAAAAACGACAAAACCTAACCTCACGATACGTCATGGCCCATATCTGTTTTCCACATAGTAAGTCTCAGTGCCGTGCACACTCATTGTACATGTCTTTAGCACTAAAGCCTGAAGCATGCTTTACATTCACTGAAGACAGTGTATGGAAGAGCCTTTCTTAAATTTTCTAGTTTATCTTACACTTTCAAAATGTCAATGCAATTACTGCTAGAAAAAAGTACTGCATGTCACAAGTACTTATATTTGATGAAATAGTCAGGTCTTTCCATCTATTCCATTACTGGTAAGAAGACATGGCCCGTAATTTAAAGTTACCATTCAGACCAGCTCCAACTGTAAGTTGTATTCTTAAATGGCCTCAGACTGGAACATCACACTGACCTGGCAAAGCTTTGGCGACGTGCTCAGCCTCACTCAGCTTATTGCCTAGTACACTAAGTGAACTTAGTGCTGGAAGCAGAGTCCAGTTTGCTATTCTTAGCACTCTTGGAATGTTGTTTCTCCGCCCTGTTGTTTTGTTTGCTCTCTCTTCACTTTGGTCATGTTAGGAAACCTGTGTTTGGCCTGGCTGCTCTTAGCTAGGACAACGACCAGCTCCTGAGGCCTGTGTCATGCTTTTGAACTGTTGTAGAGAGGAAGATTGTTGATAAGGTGAACAACAAGGTGCCTGGTGTTCACTTTTAAAAGAAATCATTGTGAAGACTTCAGCATTACATTGGGCCACCTTTACACATTTATAATTGATTTAGTTTTTAAATTCTGCAAAAATGAATTTAAAGCTGCATTAACTAACTTCTCCTTCTAATATCCAACCATTAAGGGTGAAGTGAGAATCAAAACAAACACAAACAGTATCTCCTCCTCTTCTCCCTCTGCTCCTTTTCACCCCTCCTGCCCTGTCTCTGAAACTAGGTCATATGTGGTCACAGCAGCCGGAGACAGTTGTAGCAGTCAAGTAGTGCAGCAGCAATAACTGGCTCCAGAACCAGTGTATGTAGAATATAAAGTGTGGTTTTCAATTTTCAAATTTTTTACTTAACTTATCCGACCTGGTGCTAAATTTTAGTTAATGCAGGTTAGAGGTAGAGTTTTGTTTCATACAGTATGGCCAAAAATGCTGGAAAAGTTTTGAAAAAAGATAACAAAATGTATGTGTAGTCAATAATGAAATGACTAGGAAGTGTGCAGCAATATATGTTCACAGGTGATTATGTTTTCAAAGACAGTTGAGCAAACTGTGGGAAAATGAGTGAGTAACACTCTTAACATGGATGGCCTCAAGCAAGGGGCGTAGCCTCAAAGCATGCCAGTAGAAGACTGGTTAGAAAGGGGAGCTGTGAAGTGTGAAGGTGTGTGGCCGCATCAATAAAGCTGAATGTAGCTGAAAGAAAAGTTAAGAGCTAAAGCTAAAATTTCAAAACTGGTGTTCTGTACCAATCGACATTTTCAACATTTGCCAACTTTGTAAAATATCGGAATATGTAGCTGTGCCTGTAAATGTTTCCCATTGAGATGTTTTTATAGTGCTTACTTATGATATTACACAGTGTAGAATTTTTTTGCTCTAAATTTTGAAAAGCAAGAAATAATTTTCAAATCTGTTGATAATACAGAAAAGAAAACAACCTACCTAATACTTGTGAGTTCTTGAAACACAACATTTGCAGGTCATTTCAGGTTCAAGGATAGAGAAGACCATTATGTTTGCATTTCTATTGTCTATTTAAAATGGATGACACTGGCACATTTACATGTTTAACATTAATGTGTTATCTTTTGTTGTGTGACTTGAAAATCCATCTATAGTCACTCAAATGGTACTTGGCTTTAGGAATTTTGGTAAAGTAGGTTTTACAGCACGTGAAAATTGTCCTTATGAAGGGGAACTTACACAGATGAGCTATAACATTATGAGGCCCAAACAGGAAGCAAATACAGTAACGTTGATTATTTCATCACCAGTGTTGAGGAGCAGTGATCTACATGTAATTAAACTGGCAGTTTAACCACACTTTACAGTAGTATGCAGGTAATTCAACCACGTTTATGTTTGCATAGTGATACAAGCAGTTCAATTACTTTTTTGACATTTTTCATATAGTTAACTATTGAAACTACAAACAATGTTTACTATTGGAGTTCACTATGTCACGGTATGATTATCATGATATGCCTGGTTCAGACTACACAATTTGTTTGTCTGATACGATGGTCACTATGTCAGATGGCATGATTATAGAGTCATACATTCCTGGATGAGTGATATGACACACTACACGTTGGTACCAGACAGATCACAGCCTGACATCATTCACCACCCGAAGTGCCGGGAGGAGAGTGTGTGAGATACTGTCTGCTTGTGTTTGGAAAAACATTTTAAAAAGTGTGGGGGGGGCAACTGTGGGCCTGTATGTGGGTTGCACAATGAACGCAATAGGGTGTGTTGTCTCTGTTTCACAAAGAACTTGGAGTAGCAGTTAAAAATAAATGTTTTAAGCCAGTAGTAGCTAGCTAGCTCTGATAGAGTAGCTACTTCACAAGGCTGACTTAAAAGTGGCTATGCTAGCTGTATCAATGTGATATATAGTCAATATGGTTCAATTCAATATGCCAAAAATGTTGTGAACAGAGAACCATCTGTGCTCTTGTTGGTCAGTAATAATACCTCATCATAGACGGTGAAAAAAAATCTGAAATGTTCGACTTTGTGTCAGGACGTCATGAGGCATCAAGTTGTCATTTACTGTGACACACTATACGAGATAAAACAATCAAATGTAGTGTCTGACACTGTCCAACACCCTAGGCCCATCATATTGGGCTGTTATCAGGCTTAAACTGTGTAGACTGAAGCAACTAGTGTGCTAGTTAGCACTAATTGCATCTGCTGCTTAGGATAATGAAATGCATTAGTTTTGACAGTATGTGGTGGCAAAATTAAAGCTTTAACCTGTTGATTGTATGAAATGAAAAGTCAGAACATTGTCACAGTTATTATAATATAATCTAAAGAGAAAATGGATGTTTGTTCCAGATTCCCATTAGTTGTTGAGATATTTTATTGTCACCCATGAAAAATATTAATCTGGTGGCAGAGCAGAGAAAAAGTAATGAGATCAGCGAAATCGCTCAAGTTGCACAGTGGAAGGAGCATTTTCCAGAATAATTCCCATTAAACTTATAATTTTTAAAACTTATATCCTGAATGTTTGTCCTGGATAATGTGATGATCATATAGATTTATGATGTGGCAACCTGCTGGTAGCACTAGATAAAAGGCCAGGAAATCACTGGGATTCATCTTCTGGGGATCATAAATGTCTGAGCCATATTTCATGGCAATACATCCAATGGTGGTTGAGGATTTTCAGTTTGGACTAGAATGGTAGACCGACTCACTGAACAACACTTCAACAGTGGCAACTTTCCAAGGCTGAGGGAATCACATACTGCATTTAAATATTTGAGACTCATTCCTGTTTAGTGTAATCAATGTCTTCTGGCACAAAGTACAAGTTCTCAGGTCATACAGAATGTCCTGATAGTTGGCTAGCTGTGTCAGGTTGTTTTCCTTGTTCCTTCTCCTTCCTCCTCCTCCTCCAAAAACACTGCCTGCCTGGAGTTTTTGGTATCCAGCAGAGCGATCACATGTCTTACAGGCCTGAGTAAATCACACAGTACAGAACAAGATGGGCTGGAAAAAGGAAAACAGGCTGATAGCAAGAGAAGAGAGAAGTAGTGCGAGGGGGCAGGGTGGCATAGAGCACGTGTTTGAAGTAGCCTTGCTCATAGCCATCTAGATGAGTGAGAGCACGTGGATGGGGGAGGAGGGAGCAGAGGGAGGGCTGGAGAGAGGGGAGGTAGGGAGAGAGGCTGCCTGAGGGGAAAACAGGCACCTCTGCAACAGGAGGCAACAACAGCAATGGGCCCATGTGACAGCTCAGTTGTTACTGCAAATAACTTCACTTACTTTGTGAATGATATAGCATGCAGTAAAATAACAGAGCCTAGAGTTAACTGGCTCACAGTACTATTGTATTTAAGGATGATTCCGGTGTGCCTTGTTTTTATATTTTTCAGAATCCTCCCCATCTGTAGCAATGACAGTATTATATTTACCTAATTGTTGAGATCTGGGACCATAGTGACCTTGCTACAAATAAGTATGATGGGGCCATAAATACAAGCACTCAGATAATCATACAGTGTGGTAACAAAAAGCCAAACTAATTTTGAAGAGAAAATTAAAGCACACTGTAGAATTATTAACCAAACTCTACATGGAAAACTTCCATTACAGCTTATGGACTGACTCCGGGTTCAACTTTGGCCTGTTGCAGTGCTGTAGTCAGGATTTTAGAAATAAAATAAATAAAGTCCAAGCCTTCCCAGAGCATGTCCCTGCTTCAAAGCCTTCTTCATGCGGCCAGGCCAGCATTTTGCTGTCGATCTAAAAGTAGTCCAATTTAAACAATGACAGTGGGAGCTGTCAGTTAATCAAATAAAGTAATTATTTCTGGATAAATGGATTTTTACATATTGTTACCATTAGAAAAGCTATCTATAAAGAAAAGGTTTCACTTCAGTGTAACACCAGCTCTTAACGACAGAAGTTTCTGAATCCTGTTGTGTCTCCAGTTAGGTACATGTTGTTGGCATCTTCATTATAAATGGCAGTCCTTCTTCACAACTCAGTGTGAATACTCCAGACTGTTTTCTCACATGGGCTTACTCGGATTTCACGCAGACATTGTACTAGGGAGCTGGCAGGGTAAAGCCTAATGCCCGGATCAATTAACTCAGACGTTTGTCTTCTCACATACCTCTCCTCTGGGTCATATCTAGATAATGTCAGCATTTCAGTGCATGTATGAAAAGGGCTCTGGACAGGTCGCTAATCTATCACAGGGAACAATTGGCTTCGTTGTTGTGTTATTTCTAACGGTTCATTACCAAGTGAAACCACATACAAACTAAAATTAGCTGAATTGATTATCTTAGCATTAATATTGAATTTTATTTATTGATACCACTAGATTTGCAGTCACTATGCCATGCGTTTGTTGACATATCTGTAGTGCTTTTCCCCAACTAGGACACACTGTCAGTGCTTTTGGTAGTAAATGTTTTGTTTAACCAGGCTAAGTAAAAGCTTTTAACTTCATTCTCTATTAAACCCTAGCACTTGTAAGTGGCCCCAACATTTATAGCTCTCTGTGTAATAGCTGGTTAACCTGAAGTCCTGAAATACACTCAGGGTTCAACTGACAGCCTGATGGTCTACAGTGACGTACGGTGAGGTTGACAGCTGGTGAGGCACTAACTCTTTTACAGTCAGATTTACAAAAACAAATTGTTTGTTAACAGACAATGCATTATGTTTTATATCTCATATCAACATTCTTCACACAAACGTGACCCATATTTAATTTGAGGTTAAAATTTATTCCAATTGAACTTATTTCTAACTAGAAATAATAAAAGTTTATGGTCTTACCTTTACTTGTACATGAAATCCATTTGTCAGCTGGTATGTATTACAAACCCTTTTACCGTTTGAATCCAATATTAAAACAAATGTTTTCAATAAAGAAGATCCTTCTGGACAAAAATGTCCAGACTGTCAAAAATGTTTTGATTGAAAGTCCAGATTTGCGAATTTTCTCAGCTTGGAAATATAATCTTTCATTTTGATAAGGCGGATTGTAAAGGAAATATAAACAAGCACGAAGAAGATTGTAGGTAGCGCAAGAATCTGTGGGCTCACTAGCGCCCTCTGCCTTGAGGCAGGCGTACTGTTTGCCTCATCGAGTAACTGTTTTACTGGGTTTTATGGTTAATCTGGAGCCTAAACACGTTACAGAACTACATTTTATACATTATCCAGAGTATGGCAAGGCAGAGCATATAATCAGAGTGTTTGAAAGCATTTTATTTGTGGTATATAGAGGGACAGCGACACACTATTTGCATCGCATACAGTTTGTGAGGATTACACGATCCACCGAGAGGCACAGCAAAGTGCTGCCTCATCGCGCATCTCCTCCATGTATTTGAACGGGACATACGGAAATTCTGCTATTCTTTATTGAAAAGTCTAATGTCACAAATAGCAGCCAGGTTAATTGAAGACAAAGATGAAGTGAAACTTGCATTGAAAATCCTATTAGAGGGGCATTATGGGACAATTTCCCCTTTAAGTTGATACATGTGTGACCTCTGTTTAATCATTTGCCACCCTGACAAATTTAGATCATTTATATGAGTGGCTGTAGAAATTTTGGAAGTGAATGATCTGAGATGCAGGGACTCTGCCAAAGCCTGGGGTTGATTGAATTAACAGCCCTGTTCAGCAAGGTGAAAGATAAATCAACATCACTGTAACCTTGTTGAAAATTCACTGTATATTTCCATGCTGCTCAGCCTCTAGTGTGTTTGTCACAGAGCCATGCTGACACATTACTTGCTGCTGGAGCACACCTGCTGGGTTTTGGTCTCCTTCCCACCCCCCAACCATCACCCCCCCACATCTAAACCCAACCTAGTTTCCTGGCAGTGTGGTGAGAGAGCCGTTGGGCTGCGCCTTTGTTTGCCTTCCTTCGGCTTCCTCTTTTTACTGAGTGCTTCAGCAGTGCAGAGATAGTTAAAGCAGCACTCCCCTCCCCCAACCCCTAGTATCCATGCCTCAGCATGGTGCTACATGCCAAGCGACCTGAGATGCTCCCTGACTCGCAGTTCAATCCACTGACTTTTATTGGCACGTCTGTTTATCACACACACTGTGGCCAAAGCACGTAGCATGGTAGCTTATTTATTCAAACCATGATGAGGTGGTGGTGAGTGGTCTAGTTTGACAGACAAATCACTTTTTATCCACACAGATTTAAAATACATTATCATTTATATTATTACTAACAGTTATAATTCTGAGAGCAGGATTTCTACAGTAATAAACAATAATAATTAGAAACAGTTCCAAATTTAAGAGCACTTAGTGTTTGTGTCTGTCTGTATGCCAAAGATTAAAAGAGCAACTGCCAAGACTGATATTCTTTAAATTCTGTTTCTTTCTGGTTGGATTTTCCAGGTTTTTAATGTTTTACTGCTGGATCAGATGGTGCTGTGCTTGATGCTGTTTGAAAGGTTTTTGTGCCAATTCTTGATAAGACCTAAATTATTTTCTTTGTGTCACCTCTCACTCAGAAACTAATGGACAGTGATTGTATTTCAAGGAGCCCATCCCAGCATGCACTGGGTGAAAAGCAGAGAAATACCTTGTCTATTCACAACTATGGGAAATTTACTGTCTCCACTTCACCTGTATGTGTTTGGATTGGTAGAGGAAATCAGAGCGCCCAGAGGAGACATACACAAACACACAGAGAACATGCAAATTACTTCAGAGAACCACCTGCTAAGCTGATCTCTGGCCAAAACAACACAATTTAAAAATGTAAAAGAGGACACATTATACGTATATTCTACTTCTTGCTAACAAGGTTTGTAAAGCCTGGCTCATTGATCAACTTACCCATGATGGAAGCATATGGACCAACATACGTTCATCCATTAGAATAGACATCTGCTAGACTGAGCGATGATATATGACTAGTGGAACAAAAAAGGAGCGATTTTTTATATCCAGTGAAGTGAGAACATGGTTTCCACCATCCACAGTGTTAGAAATGGCTACCCCACAGTGTCTGCACAGAAGCTGTAGCATGAGCAGTATGTTAGCGGAGCAGTAGCAGCACCATGTGTGTCATTCAGTCACTTTGAGCTGTAGGTCACCCATGTTTTAGAAAAGCTCAGAGCCACAATTTATAACTGTAAAACACAGGAAAACAGATTTGGAATGTAAATATGCTTCAGGTCTCATGTAGACAGCTTGAAACATTTGCCCTGCATGAAAAACCACAGGGGGTGCACTGAAGAAGGTGTGTTATTTATGTACCGATGAGACAATGAAATACAATCCAGGAGGTCCAGTAGGAGGAACGGATGTAGGTGTTTAAAACTTATTAGACGCCAAAAAACAGCACAGTGGTTTGTAATACTCACAAACAGATTTTTAACTTTAACTTTTAACTTTCCATTGATCATGACTGTTTTAAATTGAAATCAGCTAAGGAGCGCTCAGAAAGATGCTAGTTGTTGCTAAATAATGTTACATGGTAGTATACATATTAATGACATCATAATGTAACTACTTATGTAACTTCTTTCTTTCTTTCAATCTAACAAAAATTTAGGAAAAATAAGGTTGAAAAAAAAAAAGTTAGGCCAAACTCTAACTCGCTAACTCATTAAAATATAAGGCCAGTCGTTTTGCTATATTAATAGTGTTTCAGCAATCTCCATACAGAGATTAGAATCAACTGCAAAATGTCTCTAATCACGGCTAATGTCTGTTAGCTGTCAGTCCTGCATTAGTCTGTTTGTCTGTGCAATCGATTTCTGTTTTTGTTTAAAAATATTTAAAAGACATAAGGGAAATACACAACTGCACTGGATGGCACATTTTTTCAAGAAACCCCAGACTTGACTATGTTGCCCCAAAGTTTGCTAAGGGCCATAATTTTCTGAGTTAGCATGACTCACTCAATTGTGTGAGCCCTCAGTTTTGTTTATAGAACACTAGCTACTCATGCTTGGTTCTGGGGTTTGCTGATGAAGGAATATGTCACCCAGTGCAGTGGCATGTTTCACTGATCCATCCTGCCATCCATTTTCTGCCACTTATCCTGGACAGGGTTTCAACACCCTTTAGGAGGTAATACTAAAATGAAGTACCAGGAACGCATGAGGGAGAGAGTGCGTGCATGCACAGCAGATGCTGGTGATTGGTTAAAAGCCTTCACACCTCAAGCATTAGCATTACAAGTACCTTATGTAAATATACAGCTGACTGCGTGTGAGAGGGGAGCAGCCCCTCCCTCCTCCAAACACAGACCAACACTGAGAAAATAAAATGGAGAAACAAAGCAAGATGGTTGGCGTCAACCCCGGAGGCTATGTTTGGTGATGGTTAAGGGAAGTATGGGGTGTACCACTCATTAGTTTCCTAAAGTGGAAACGCAGCAAGAGAGAGTTCTCAAGCATGCTAGAGAGTGAATAAACAGAGGGTGCTGTGGTAGGAGAGCAAAGCAGTGAAACTGAAAAAATATTGTGTGTTGTGTTGTAGTGCTCTAGTCATCATGACTGTGCCCTTACTAGCAAATTGATCACTTCAGTTCAGACTTGTGGCTGGCTAGAACGTAGCCAGCTATTTCACTAGGTGAGGCGGGGCTTCGTTCAGACATAACACCTAAATTCCTGGCTAGGAGTGCTCTTCTGAAAGGAGCTAACATCTACTGTGTCTCTAATTTCAAAAGCTTTTTACATTGGCTGTTGTAGCTACAGACAGAAATGCCACAAAGAGCAAGAATCCAAATACTGGGCTGAACACACTCTAGTGAACTGTTTATATTTTGAGAAAAATGTAAAGTTTAGGTATGTAGGTCTTTGGTTCTTGTTACCATTGCTAACTCTGAGAGACGAGACAGTCCAAGTAACTTCAAAACAGTGCTGATTTATTCAAAGGATCACAGGCAAAATTAACATTACACGCTAAAGACTCTATTCTATTACAAAGCCACGTCCGGTTCTTTCAAACCAGGAACTCAGTGAGATGAAGCGGACCACTTGAGTATATAAAAAAAAAATATAGCCGTGCTGGTTTATTCAAGGAGTCACAGGCAAGAATTAACATTACACGTCCAGGCATCTTCCACCCCCAAAGCTGCTCGCAGACAGCCCGGAAGAAGAAAGACCCTGAACCCAAGATCTCTATACAATTTAATCACTTCGTTGGGCTAGCCCCATCCTACACAGGCCACGTCAAACCGTGACGCCACCTGATATGCCAGCTATGCAGCTGACCAGAGCAGTAGTCAAAACATGGAGAAAATTCAAGTGTGTGGCTGTTGATTAGTGGTGTGTATCTAAAAACATACAGGACATTCAGGGACATGTCCGAATAGTAAGCCTCGGAAAATGTTATGATTAAGATTACGGCTGAGCATATCATGCTACTAGCAATATTCATCTGCACTCTTCAATCTAATGACCTTGGCCTAGATGCAGCCATGGGAGATCAAGGATACCATACGGGAGGCGCAGCAACAGGAACCCAATCCACCAGATAGATTATACGCCCCCTTGGCTGATAGGGCTCAGTGTCGGACGCATCCACCTCGACCACGAACTGCCGTGAGGGGTCAGGTTGGAGGAGTACGGGGGCTGTGGTGAACCCACTGGTCTTTGAGGGTTTGGAAGGCCTGCTCCGCTGTCCTGGACCATGCAAACTTCACCTTGGTGGACGTAAGCTGAGTGAGGGGGGCTGCAATTGTGCTGTAATTTTTGATGAAATGGCGATAGAAGTTTGCAAAGCCCAGGAAGCATTGCAGGTCCTTCACACAAGTGGGGGTAGGCCAATTGGTGACAGCAGTGATTTTGGATGGGTCGGTGCGGAGTCTTCCCTGTTCAATGATGAACCCCAGGAATGTCACGGCGGAGGAGTGGAAGACGCCCTTTT
>NW_018127957.1:448103-449007 GCF_001952655.1 Monopterus albus
GAACGTGCTGGATGTGCTCTGTGAGGGAAGAAGAGTAAATGAGAATGTCATCAAGATAAACGAAAACAAAACGGCCAAGAAAATCACGGAGAATGTCATTGATCAACCCCTGGAAAACCGCCGGGGCATTGGTGAGGCCAAAAGGCATCACCAGATACTCAAAGTGCCCAAGTGGGGTCTTGAAGGCAGTCTTCCACTCATTGCCCTCATGGATGCGCATGAGGTGGTAGGCACTCCTGAGGTCCAGCTTGGTGAAGACTGCCGCGCCCTGGAGAGACTCAAAAGCAGAGGAAAGGAGAGGTAATGGATATTTGTTTTTGACAGTTATTGCATTTAAACCACAGTAATCTATACATGGACAGAGACCACAGTCCTTCTTCCCCACAATAAAGAACCCACCCAGGGGTGAGGAAGAAGGACGGATCATGCCTGCACGTCGGGCTGTTTCAATGTACTCCTCCAGAGCTTGTCGTTCGGGTTTTGAGATGTGGAAGAGGCGACTGTTGGGGAAGGTGGCTGCCAGTGGTCCAGTCAACCGTAGGGTAGGGTTGTGTTGGACCAGCCAGGAGTGACCCAAAACCAGTGGTGTGTCTGGAATGGAGAAGATGTGGAAGTGGATGTCCTCGTGATGGTTGCCGGCAATGGTGAGATGGAGGGATGGAGTCCGGTGAGTGATGTGGGTCAGCAGTCGGCCATCGAAAGCCCGGGTCTCGATTGCATGGGGAAGTGGTTCGGCAATAAGGCCTAGTTGCTCCACCAGGGCCAGGTCCATGAGGTTACCCCCAGCTCCAGAGTCCAGAAGAGCATGGCGGGAGAACACATGACCAGCTGTCTCCAGGAGCACGGGGAGGAGGCAGCTGGTACCCGGCCTGGGGGAGGGGGAGGGGAGGGCCGGCACGGGCCC
>NW_018127957.1:449913-454714 GCF_001952655.1 Monopterus albus
TCCCAGTGCGGATACGGCGAGCCCGTTCTTTAGTGTCTAGACGGGCATGTCCCAGGTCCATGGGTTCATCTGTCTGTCGTGGAGTGCAGGTCTGATAATCCTACATGCGGGGAGATACCCGGGCTTCGGCAGGTGGTAAAGTCATGACGCGGGTCCGGGGGACCGACTGCCGCCCTGCTCTTTCCTTGTGGGAAGAGCATTGCTGTTTGTCGATCCGGAGGGCCAAGTCCACCAGTTGTATGTGTGCTTTGTTTCCTGCAGGGGTACCTGTGTTTGCATGGAAGGGTGAGACAGAGGATGACTTCTGGTGGTGCATCGATAGCTGTGTCAACACTGATGGCTGGCAGACCAACATGGTATCAATCAAATGATCCCATGATAGATTTAACACCAGTTGTAGCCTGTTCTCTTCTATCCCTGAGCTCTAATCTGCTATCTTAGACTAGATGTTTTATTGTGAAGGATATCTTTCATACTGTTAATTCTGATTTGTGTTGCTTAGATCCTGGATGATGGCGGAGACTTAACTCACTGGGTGTACAAGAAGTATCCCAGTGTCTTCAAGAAAGTGCGGGGCATTGTAGAGGAGAGTGTCACTGGGGTGCACAGGTGAGATGGGGCTTTATTTTGATGAGATTTAGGGTTTTAAAGGAAGTAGGAATTGAAGAAAAAGAAATTCTTAGGGGTTTTTTTCCCCCGTTTTTGTATTTTTGCCCAGAATTTCTGTTAGGGTGCGCTCGAACACAGAGTGAGCGAGCAGATAAAAAGCGGACCCAGGTGGCTGGCTTCGGTGCAAGCAGTGAGGTTTATTTACAGTGAAGGTAGTGACATATATACAGGAGGAGTAATGAGGTAGATGACCGGGTGTCGATCAGCAGCAGCAGAAAAACGGGCAGTGGTGTGGTGGATGATGATGTACCGGGCTGCGGACGCAGAGGTCACTCCTGGGCTGGTCGAGGTGGAGGTGATGATGGCTGGAGACAGAAGAGCAGGGATAAACTGGGTAAGGGAGACTGTGCATCGACCTGGGAGGCGGTGGCTGGTGGTGTAGATTAAATCCAGGGGGGTCCAGAGGAGAGGTCCGAAGAGGAAGAAGACACTAGAGACGGCAGGGCAGGATAACGACTAGGGTGCTAACAAGGACTAGAGATAACAAAGACAATCTTAGCATAAACTTGATAAAACAACATAACAACCACTGGCCTGAAGATGGAGAAAGAACGGGCAGGGGAGTGACTGGTGAACAGTGTATAAGTATGGAGGAGACTAATGAGGTGCAGCTGGTGAGTAATCAGGGAAGAGGGGCAGGTGTGTTGAATAGTGTAATCAGTGCAAAGGCTAGGCTAGTGTGAGGAAAAAGAAGAGAGGAAGGTGGAGCTGGGCAAACCTGACAGATGTACCCTGTAGAAACTCATAAGCATGCCTAAGCATTTAACAGTCTAACCACTAAACATTTCTAATACATAAAGTATCTATCCAATATCTATCTGACTAAAAATACCTAACAGGTAAATGTGACTGTAATGTAACCTTAATGGACATACACGGGGGATTTGTGATTGGTTGTTTATTTCATTTAAAGCTCATTCACACGTCATGATGATTAAAAATTAAAATTAAATTCCTGGCTTCTAGTTGAGTGACTGAAAATGCTGCTGCCCTATCCCCGCAAGTCTGCTCAAGGAAAAGGAGCTGAATTCTGGCCAGAAAGTTGCTAAAATTGTTGCTAGTTGCACTGATAAAAAGGAAAAATTCATTAAAGAGGTGAGAAAAACAAAGGTGGCAACATTAAAGAGTAGAGCATTATAAAATGCTCCATTAGGAATGTGCACTTACATGTATGTGACTGGTCACTGCAGCACCTTGCGGGATGACATCTAGTTGCATTGCAGAAAACAGTAGAATCTATTTCCTTTTTTTCGCTGCATGATGCAAGTCTGGGCTGCATAAATGCACTTCCCCCATTTAAATAAAGGAGATCTGCTGTTTGTTTTTTTACCGGGTAAGGCTGGAAGCATAAAAATGGTAAACAAATGCCATAAAATGTATATAAGAAAAATAAAGAAGATGAAAACTAAACAAACAATCATTCTGATGTTATTCTGATGTTTTTGTATGTTACTTTGGACAAAAGCATTTGCTAAATACTGTAATCTAAACAAAAACACCCTATATTACTCATCCATTTCATTCAGCAACTATTTTTCTTTTTTGTTTAATGATGCCAGTTTGACAACAACATTAAGTTGATTAGGTCACTGACAATTGCCCCCTTGTCCCCTCTGCAAGGCAAGAGCCTGGATCATGTTCAGACCAGCCAATCGGGCCCTGATTTGGCCATGAGGAAAGTGAAAAATGTTAACTAAAACGCTCTGAATCCTCAAAAGTTCGAACTGGTGTTTGTTGGTGTTATCATGGTGATTTGTTAGTCTAAGTCACAAAGTGCTGTCCTGTTCCTACTTATACATTTTCCTGCCCTCACAGACTTTTGCACTTAATCACTTACAGGTGACGTCACTAAAGTCTTTGAGTGTTCAGGCCTTGAGACCTTAGGGAGGGCATTGGGATTGGGCCTCAGAGACTTACCTTGACGCCACTCCAGTGTTGTCCTGGCCGTATGTTTCAGGTCATTGCCATGCTGAAAGGTGAACTGTCGCCCCAGTCTCAGGTCACTGCACCCTGGAGCAGGTTTTTCTCAAGGACCTCTATATTTGGCTGCATTTACTCTTCCCACAGTTCTGACCAGTCTCCCTGTGCCTGCTGCTGAGAAGCCCACCCTCTAGCATGATGCTGGCCTCACCATGCCTCACTGTACGGGTGGTATTAGGCAGGTGCCCGGTTTTCACCAGACAATGCCTTGGGTTTTATACACAGAGATTTCAGATATTGCCTTATTAGACTACAGAATCTTTTTCTTCATGTTCCCAGAGTGGATTCATTGACACCCATTTTTATTATTACACAGTAATTTGATTTTATTGTTATTATAAAACTATTGAGCAATGCAGCTTGAAATATTTTATCTCTATGTTCAACAAAAAGATCAAGGCCATCACCAAGGGGGAGGGGCTTGTACGTGCTGCACTGCTCACATAAAGTCCTCCTGGACATTCTTGTTTTTACACCATGCCTCAAATATGGCAGCAGTACTGAGAAAATCTGCCTTCCTCTCCTTGTTCGCTGGCTTTTTTCCACAATTAGTGTGTGAATGAATCATCCTGAAGGGCTTATTTTCATGACACCGTTGCTGCTCTTGTTTTTCACAGGGGTGATAATGATGAGGAACAGGAGATATTAATACACACATTTCCTGTGGGGACTCAGTCTCACACAGTTAAAATGAAACTTGACAGTGCTCTGGGAGGCTTTCACAAGCTGCCCATGATTACCTTGGTTGCTTTGGTTTTGTTCAGTTACAACTGAGGGTAAGTGGTTGTAATGTTTGATATAACAAAGTATTTAAAGAATCTAAGTCTGTGCTATTTCAACTAACTGAAAGCCATGAATTTGGATATACAGTATATTGTACACTTAACCCAAATGAGATAAATAGAATCTCGAGGCTTTTATAATTATAAAGAAGAGCAAAGTTCAAGCAGAAAGAACTGAAATGAAACAGGGAGTAATAGCTAACAATGACATCAAGGAGTACTCGGGCCCACTTTAACAGATGTGGCTGATATCTAATGATTTGTTATATATTAAATTATAATATCTGATCAGACAACATCCACTACTCCACTCTGTCAAAGGACATTAAAAGGAGAGAAGCAGATTTGGAAAATGTGTTAAGTTAGTGGCAGAATTATAATTTGTAAAGGGACCCCTGAAGAAATTTACTTTTTGATGTTGTTGTCATTACACACTGACTGACAAGAACCCATCCCAAGGTAAACGCAAGTCCATTTGGCTGAAGGATCCCTGCTGTTGTTCTTTTAAACAACCCCACCTCCCACTCCCTGCTCGTCTTTCCCAGTGCATTGTGGGATAACAAATAAACAAGTTCAGGAGGAGGAGGAGCCACCACACCAGGGATCTGTGGCAGAGTGTTTCTCGAAGCCAGCTGAAGCACCAGGGCTGAGTCACTGTGAATAAGCCTGCGTAATCAAGAAGACACCATTGTGAGCACATCTGTGTACCTCAGCAACGTACTGTATATCATTTTACAGACATATATACACTTTAAGACAAAATGACAGTGAGGAAACTTGGTGGCTGTAAGGACAGATAATACCAAAATACAGAAAAATATGTAATACAAATGAAAATATATGTGGACTATTAAACATGTTGCTCTTAATGGAAGTGCGGTAATGTAATGTAATTGAAAGGATAATAAAGTTTCTGAATACAACCCTGTTTCCGAAAATTGCCATGTACTGTAGGCATTAGGTGGAATCAACTGTTAGGGTGATTTTCATTATTAAAAGAACACGCCTCACACAACTAAACATTTCTTGAACCCGATTTTTCACGTTCATTGAATTGACATTTTTAAAACCAATAAAACTACTTTGGACTTTGTTTTATTTTCCATAAGGTCAGTGATAAGCTCAGCAGAAGTCACATTTTTTGTGTGAACAAACTTAAAATGATTTAGAGTGTATACATCTAAACTGGAATCTCAAGCACATTTTACAGGAAACAGAAGAGGGACAACATAATGTTTTCTATTATTCTAAGGAGGATATGTTTTTACAAGACATACATCGTACTGAACATATCAGCAAAATATTCACAAATAACATATTTGTTTTCCTATAAGATATCCAGTCTTGTAGTACAACAGCCATATAAACTT
>NW_018127957.1:454765-461481 GCF_001952655.1 Monopterus albus
TCAGAGACACATGCAGCCATCTGTCGGGCCGTCGGTGACCTTGTCGGGGCTTGTCCTCTCGGTATGTCCCACACTGTTAGCACTAGTCGGCGGCTTTTTGGCCAATTCAATGTTGAATCTGCGTCAGTGGTCAGGCCTTGTTGGTGAGAGAAAGACCACTCTGATTGGCTGTTAAGCTTAGTGAATCAATGCATGAGAAGAGAACAGTTCAGGAGGAAATCCCCTTCAGCCTGTCGTGGTAGTAGCCATAATTTCACCTATTTAGAGCAGCATTTCGCCTCCATGACCTTCTTTCTTCCTCCACAATGAAAAGGCCAAGAATGGACAACGTCAGTGCCATTTACAGCTTCTTATTAGACATATTCTCGATTAGAAGCAGCTATAAACCCCAGCTGTTTTGAATGAGAGTTGCGTACATACTAGTCAACCGTAGGCTGTAGTCTGTGTGATGTGTTCAAGTGCCACTTTTTCAACCTGACTGGCCCAGACGAAGGCAACGTAGAGGTCGGCCTTCATCGCTGCTAGTCCTTTCAGCTTGGTATGTCTCAGCCCTTAGACAGCATGTTTATATGCATTTAACAACCAACTATTATCTTTCTTTAACCTTACCCAAAGTGCTTAAGCTGCTTAAACCTAACCACAGACCGGTCTGTGGATGAGTGGCTACCACCCAATGCACCTCCTGGACTCTATGCTGCTGTTTGCACTTTGTTCATTAACAAAACTAAATTGTCTGTGAACATAATCCAGCCAGCTTATATGCTTTCTAAATTTTGTAGAAAACGTATTTGCTATTGCAGTTTAGTTGTACACTATAAGCCCAGTATTAATGCATTCTTATTAGGTTTTCAAATTTATATCAGTATCTCCCTCAAAAGTAGAATCAGTATTGAGTGTTATTATTTTATTACAGTAGTATCGCTGGAAAAATGAATGACCACATTATAAAGGTGTGCCATAAGGTGCTCACAAAGAATTTGATTATTTTCTAGTTGTTCATATGAAAAATACAGGCAATATGAAAATACTCTAAGTTGATACATAAGTTATACTTGAGGTAAGCTATCCTAACAATAACTATTTTTAAATGCTTTTATCAATCACCGTTGTATTATTACTTATTATCTAGATCTTAACAAGGACCTTAATTCCCCAGTGCAGTGCTGCTTCTGCACCCTGTCATCATGGCCATCCCTGATCTGCCCGGCTGGGACGTTTGAAGGTCTGCAGACTGGCTACTGGTGCTGATGACAGGAGATTCACTGGCACATACAGTGCTGGTCAGCCTTCAGCTGGCTCATTTAAAACTTTGCTTTTTCAGAGGATCATTTTCACCAAGCTCCTTGGCTCCTTGCTTGATGCTGTGAATGTTGAGTACTCAAACTTTCCACTGAAACACATACTGATAAAATTGTATTAGGTGAGTTAACAGCTCTTTGTTCTCGTGCAGTTTCAGTTTGGCAGTCCTGTCAGTGAAGAGCACTCCTGGCCCATTTAAAAACAGTCAAAACATTACCCACAGTGTTCGGTTAAAAACACATCTGCCCACATAGCACTTGCTCATTTTTTCTCCGAGCATGCAGCACATTTCATTTCCATCTATTAAACTGCTCTGTGAAAAACCTTCATTTCAGATGTTCACACATCTGTTTATCTATCATATGTAATTTCTCGTTACATATCTTCATTCATTGTAAACACTTGTGGGAAAGCTGCATTACCCAGGCTTCAGAAACCATGTTTGGTCAGAATTCATGGTTTAGAGCGGGCGCTGCTAGTTGTACAGGTAAAAAGCTCATGTGAAGTGTGAACAAAGAACAAACTGACTAAGACCCCACCATAGAGCTATGCTATCAGAAAAGTCCATGGGCTGCATTACACAAACCTCCTATCTTTATGTCTTAAGGTGAGACAGGAGTAGTAGAAGTTAGGATTTTTCACAATTTGGTATTACACAAACAGATCCTAATTCACTTTAGGAATACTATCATGTCTTTTTTCATTCTATCTTATCTCAGGCTAAATCAATCAAAAAATACTCAGTCTAACATCTGCTATCAAATTTTATACCTGTTACTTAGCAACCACTGCTACTTTTCTTATCTCATCTTCATAAATGAAACAAAAACAATAATGGGCACTCTACGTCTAGACAGATGAGTTTGAAGTGTTGCTAAACATTTGTGGCCACAATTGGAAATGCATGCGTCATGACACACTGTCTTGACTTTTTCCCAACACAATCATTATAGAAAAAGCAGTTCTAAAACACTGGATTATACTTTCCTCACATCACAGCCATTCTTGAAATGACTTTGTATTTTTAAAATGTGAACATTAAAATAAAAATTAAATTAAACAGCAACAAAGTAAACAGATGATGCTTTATTAATTTAAATTACTAGGGAACAGAGGAAATTAGAATTAAAGGCCTTTCTCTAAGCCTCTTCCTGGTTCTCTCTGCCACTGAGGTACTACATAAAGGCTCTGGCTACTGTTTGAGAATTTATGCTTGCTGTGCCAGAGTACAACCTGCTTCACAAAGGAGACATGTTTTTGTTCAGTTAAAAGCTGTGGCTCCTGGTTTGCTAAATTGCTTGGTGGGCTATTATGACTGGCTAGCACTAGCATGTAGCTTGTAGATGCTCACTGTGCTAACTAGTCACAGTGTTTTCATGCTATACTTCCACCTACACCAACTATTTTTTTATTATGTTGGGGTTATTTTATACCTTTATAAGTTAATAGTAGGGAAGTTACAGAAAATGATGGGAGTTAGAAATGGGTGATAACATGCAAGAAAGGCACAAAGCCCCACACAAACCAAATACATTGTGACTTGTGCACAACTTCTAGGGCGCCCCATTACTGTGTGTGGATTTTGCAAGGGCACTTTGGAAGATTTCACTGTACTAATGTTGTAGTCAAGACCACTTAAACCAAGACCAAGTTGAGACAAAGACCACAGTTTTATTTATTTTGTTATACTACACAGCCTTATGTTGGTTTGCTGTTTACTTGACCCTTGCATGGGGATATGTACATACACATGTACCAGAGTCAAATTCCTCGAGTGTCCGACACACCTGGCCAATAAAGCAGATTCTGATTCTGACAGTGCATCAGGACCGAGACAAGGCGAAGACTTTTAGGGGTTGAGACTGAGTCAAAGCCCAGACCAGACCAGTGCAGGTAAACTGATAGCATTGGTTCATCTGAGCTTCAGTGACACTTATAATACTCTATAGGGGTGAAGTTATTGAACATTTTCCCAATAAGATTTCCCAAAATTATGTAAAGTCTTTTATTGGTGGTGCGGTATAACCAACAAGAGATTCTTTACTGTGATGACTCTACACTGTAAGAGTGAAGTTATTGAATATATTTACCAATAAACATTCCTCAAAATTGGTCTCACAGCCAGCTGCACAGAGACCACTTGTCCAGTGAGTATATATGTGGCTAAAGCTTGTTTTTATGAAAATTGGGTTATAGCTTGTTTTTTACTTCACTGTGGGTGGAAAGAGGCCTCATTTCTGTTTTAACAATGTTTTGCTATAAGTTATTGATCTGAGAACTTAGAATCTGTGAATATCATTGGAACTTTACCACAGTCCATCTTTCCAGGATAAAGCAACTTAATTCAGTACATTAGAATCTTTATTAGCTAGGTTACAAAGTTCTTCAGCTGTAAAATAGACCACAATTCTTTTATCTTCTCTCCATCTGCTGTTGTTATTAAGATATTAATCCAGTCTGGGTATAACTACCATCCTGACAGTACAGAGGGATATCCAGTCAGTTGTTTGATTAGTTTGATGATCAATCACACAAACATTTGTCCAAACACTGGTCGTTGATTAACAGGTCACTCCTGTTGCCAACTTGTTTCTGTTTGAGCTCAAGCCACCTTTGTATATCTTTCTCAGCATATAACTCTCTTCATTGATTTGAATTAATTCTGATGTGTTGCCTTTTTCTTTACGTTCATTCGGCTTAAGGCACTCACTGCACCTGAGTGTTGATGTGGTAGGGGAAACCTTGGTAATGATATTAACAAAAAGAGATAATGCACAGGCATTTTTCTCACAGCTGTGGTTTTAACTGGTCTCGAAATAAAATCCCCAGTCTACTGTGTAAAAATGTGGTCGACTTCGAGACGACACCAAGACTGAGCTCGAGTACCACAACACTACACCGTACCACTTTCAGATGTGCCTGGGCACTTACAGGAAGCTTACATAGCGCAACCTATTCAAGACAAATTTAAAAGATTCACATACCTTCTTAAGACACGAGCTCTAGTTTCATATGTATTTTTTATTTGTCTTTGCTATTTGGGCTTATTGGAACCTGATAAGTATAAAAACTAAGCATCATCTTTTGACATGATGTAATTTGCTTTTGCATGTATTAATAACACATACAAACTTTCTTTTACACGTTTTAAACATCAGTGCAATAAACAAAATTAGATTACAACAGTTTTGCCCCTTTTGGACAGTCACAGCTACAGTATGGCTCAATTGAAATGCAAACAGTTTCAGGAAGACATCATATGCCTACAACAAATTATAAAACATTCAAAACATTTTGCATTAAAAACTAGGAATGCCCTTTTCTTTAGGAACATGTACACACCTATTTGTGAAAGGCTGTGTAACAGTTGTGATCAGCTTGCACACACAAGAACAGCTTACGGGTCACACAACACTCTTGGCTTCTCCCAGTGCAGCCTGCTACTCTGCAGTGTGCTGCATTCTTCAAGCTGATCAGCTCTGGGAGATGTGCATTTGCCCTTCTGCGGACTGAGACATGGGGTACTGCCACCACTGGACGTTTTTTCACTTGTGTTGAATCGTCTTCTTCCTCTGACAGCTCTGAAAGTTCTGCATCGTGTTCAGTTTTGTCCTCATGCTCAAACTCGGCAAGGTCTGGCATCAATGGAGAAGCCCTCCCTCGCATTCCACGTCCTGCATAAACAGGACGACAATAAAAATAGTACTTATTGCATAGTAAGTTACACAATTACCCATACAAGCAATTCACTGTGGTGAACACTTACCTTTATTGGACTTTTCCTGAGGGCTTGGTCCTGGTGTTGGCTCTTCTGAGCCGCCCTTTGAGCCATCAGCTTCAATCTGCTGAGTTTGGTGGCTACGTCTGGCAGTATCATAGTCTGAAACTGTCCCTGACCCTGTCCCTGAATCTGTCAACAAGTGTTGTAAATTAGCATTTTGCCACAAACATTGAATGTTGCTGTGTCTATATATTCAGACAAATGTTCCAAATCTGACTTGTCTCCATCGATTAGCTCAAGTAACTCCAGTACGCTTTGCAAAGAATAAAATTATGAAAAAAGTTAAATAATTTTGTATATATGTATTTATTTAACTGTTAATTTATTTCACTGGGACAATGTACAGCTTTAAAACTGCACCAGAGTTAGCTATAAACTGATTTACATCTGCTGATTTCTTCTTATCAGACATGCAAACCAAAACACACATCACCAAGGGAGGTAGATGAGTTTGAATGTTTACATTTCGAAGCCCCATATTGCAAACTGAAGCTATACATCTGGCTTGGTTGTGTTGGTGAGCTGAAATCTACGTGAAGTTTCTGCAACTTTCTGTGTGAAATTTCAGACACCATCAAATTTACATTACATTATTTTTGCTGTACAGGTAATAAGAATAAAGGTTATTTCCAGACTGGTGGCTTCTGTTTATTTTAACAAACATAATCCAATTTAACTCCCTGAAACACTACAGTATTTTTTCAACCATGAACAATTGACAAAACAATCTCAACTCAAGGTCGTCTCACTTGCTGGTTTTGGAGCTGCTGATTAAATCATCAGTTTGTCCTTTTAAAAATGTTGTTATATAGTATATATTGATAGCACACAATGCACAAAGCGTCATGGTCAGGTTTTTTTCTTGGATCCATGTCACAAGCTGTTTGTCATGCTTTGTTATTATTCTATCAGTTGGTCTTATCAGCTGGTTGGAGAAGTAACCAAGTGAGCATCATGTGACATTGTATCCACATAGTTGGAGAATATTTTAATTGTTTCATTTGACAGCAATTGTTTCCCAAGTTACTCAGATCAGATCCAATCAGCCTTCATTATCCCCTGTTAGGGTTTTGGACTTGCTTCCTGTTTTATACTTTTATTTTTGTTTTGTACCATCTCACCTGCCTCAGTTTTACTCTGGTTCTTGATTACCTCTCATTGGCTTCACCTGTTGCTCATTGTCTCCTAGTCTCTAGCCTTTATTTTCTCCTCATTTCCTTCAATTAGATGCTGGTTCCTCTGTTGACAACACTATGCCTGTTCCTGTTGTTTTGTTTTTGTTAAGGTTTAGTCCCCCCTCACTAGGAGGATGAGGGAGGACTCATGATTGCTGACCCAGGTGCTAGTGAAAAAGGTGATTTAATGGGAAAAACAACGCAGTACAGAGTCCATAATACATACAACCAAGGAAGAGTAGTGATGGCTAAGGAGACCAGGACGACCAGGGGGTAGACAGGCTAATGGCAGAAACCAGGAGAGGAAGAGGATGAGGACGGATAGGTGAAGAAATAAGAGGGTGGCGAACGACCAAAGAAAACAACAGCACAGGCACTGTCAGCGTTGACTTCTAAGGACACATCGTTAAGCTATGAGAAACAAAAACATACAAAAGAGGTCTGTCAGGGTTGCCCAGCTG
>NW_018127957.1:461892-467230 GCF_001952655.1 Monopterus albus
CCAGGAGTGAATCCTAGAGTCCACAGCCCGGCCTCTTCCTTATCGACCCACCACTAACTGTATGTTTTCCAGGACTGACGCTCGACACCCGGTTCTGCTCCATATTCCTTCACCTGGTTGTACACATATTTATCGTCACTGTAAATAAATAGAGCACTTCTTGCACCAAAGTCAGCTACCTGGGTCTGTCATTTTTTACTCGCTCACCTCCCTACCAGAGCGTTTCTAACAAGGTCCACAGCACAGGAACTGTCAGCGTGGCCTTCTATAAATGTATAACACAAAAACAACATAACCAACATACAAAATGTGATCCACAGCACAGGCACTGTCAGCGTGGAAAACAAATGACGTATAATACACACCACGAATACATGGCGGTTACGAGGTATGCATGCTAGGTAAGGTAATACTCCAGTGACGCCAGAGGTATAAATAAGGAGGCAGGTAATCAGTTGGATGCACCCCAGCTGTGCGCCTCAACAAACCAGTCGCTAATTACTGAATGCAACACAGCTGAGGTGCAGATCCCGCAGGTCGAGAGAACAGAGGAGAGAAAGGCGGAAGAGAGGCAGGTTGCGCCGAGCGGACCTGACAGTTTTAACAAATGTTACAACAGCTTCAATAAAATATCTTCATAAAAACAGTCCACCCACTGCATAACACACAAAGAAAGTGGGCGTGCTGATGTGCTTTTTCAAAAAAAAGTATCCACATGTGACTCAAAGGACAATTTATTATCAATATGAGTGCCCAAATACTCGTACTGCTTTACCATCTCTACAGTCACTTGTATGTTGTATTCGTATCTTCACTACAAAGAGTGAGTGCTGTGCTCCACTGCTTTAACTTTGATGCAGGTATTACTTTCAGGCTGCAAACAGCCCTTTTACCATTAAGTTTGGACAACCAGTATATAACTTGAGAGGTGAAATCTCAGGTAGAATAACCAGCAAAGCACTAGCTGCCGCTCGTTAAGCTTATATCTCGGAGCTTGTGATGGAGGTGACTTAGGCCTTGTCCACACATACATGGGCATTTTTTAAAAAAACCTTTTTCTGTGTCTTGGCCTTTTGTTCACATAAAGTGCTGATGTGTAGACGGGGACAATGGAGGTTTTAGGGTGTGTGCTGCTATCTCATTTACTTAACGTTAGAAGTAGCCTGCTAGTAGCTGAACTACATTTATATTTACAGTGTGATTCATATAATTAAATAGTTTGGTTTGCAACTTTTGTGTAGTTATCTACTTAAACTATGAACAACTGTGGGCCATCAAAAGGCATTTTTATGGCGTGCAACTGTTTTCAGTCACACATGGGTGCACACAGGCAGTTTGTTTAAAGAAAACCTACAAAAATGAAAATCTACAGTTCACTGATACAATAGATTTTGTTGCCAGGCAGATTGCAAAGAAATAATGCAGCTTGAAACATCACTAACTCCTTTATTTATTTATTAGTTAAGTAGAACAGGCTCTCACAAGGGTTACATAGCATATCATTAAGAAGGAGATGCACACTGTTTGCTTAATTGCTTTCCACAGCAATGAGCTGTCTTGATTATCCACAGGCAACATACCTGCTCGCTGTTTGTGTTATGACCTACTTCTACCTCCGGCTTCAAAACACTTAGGCAATGTAGAGCAGCAGTTATGCAGCTCCAAACTACTCAGCCAGCCAAACAATGGCACACGGTAACTCTGTGTAGTTTGGCAGGTATTTTATCAAAGCAGAATGATTTGTTCTAGCAGGCACTGAGCCTGCAGGAACTGAAACAGATGGAGCTCCAGAGAGAGGTGACAGCTGCTGTGGAGTTAGCAGGACACTGCTTGGCAGGGTGAAGGTGAGAAAGATCAGAAGTCAGAATGGGAAAAAAAAGGACCAGCAGTCTCTAAACTGAATAAACTGGCTAGTGTGTGAATAAAAATATGATGACTGCATCCAAACATTGTTAGATATTAAATATGAGAACTGTGTTTTAAGGTCTGCATTTCTTCTGTGAGATCATACAAGTTTATAAATTATGTGTTTTGCCATCTTGTGAGACACATCATTCAATAAAGGTGTCATGTTTTATGGTCATCAATAAAATAAATACTTGTCTAACTTTCTCTGATCAATTATTTAGGGAGCACAACTTGTGAACTTGTGACTTTGAAGCCACGTAATCTTATATATATATTTTTGCAGTCTTTTTATGTTGCAGTGACTGGCCTACCATGGTCTGGAAATTCCACACCTTACAAAGGAAAATTGCTATTATAGTTCCTTTTTTTTTGTTTTATAACAGCATCCCTGTCAGAATCTCTGCCATGTCTCTACCTCATGTTTTCCCAGCTCTGCTACTATCTCAACCTTTCTAGAAAGGTCATTCCTGGTCCAGTCTCCAGGTGGCTCTGGATTTTCCCTCCAGCTCTTCCCTGCACACCCGCCACTCATTCCCTCGTTCCCTCCATTTACCCGATCAGCTCCCTCAGTGTATTTGTGTGTTTTCTTTGTCAAGTACTCATTGGTGTCTCATACTGATGCTAAAGGATACCTTTACCATCCACATGAGATAGGGTTTTCAACTGAGAACAGTGTTAACCTATTTGGTCAGAGACGCCAGAGTTACTTGACAAAATGTCAGTAAACACCTTGGATTTTACAGGAAAATCTGTGGTTATATTTAAGCACAGAAACACTGTGGTTAGTTTTAGGTATAAAAACTGTACTGACTGAACTGAAGCACAACATCACACACCAGACTCAAACACCTAATGTTTGTCTGACCCAAATATCCATCCCAGTCCTCCTCCTAATGCAGACTTTCTTCCTTCATATACTATGATACTGTAAATGCACACAGTCATGTTACTCTGGGTGTCAAATACTGACACAAGCGGGTTAACACTGCACTCTTCTGAAAAGGTACAGTACCCTTTTAGTGTGTGTATGAGATGCAAAAGGTAATGACAAAACACCACGCTTGATGTCCTGAGAAGGAGAAAAGACTGGGTTGTTCAGGCTCTGTGATGCATTTGCTTGTGTGTTGTTTTTAACACTTGTACACTAAGAGGTATAACATTCACAAAGATGTAAACTTGAATCTCCACAGAACCCTGCTTCACAGTTGTCAAACATGAACAGTGGTGCACCTATTCAGTCTTAGAGAGAATTTTTGATATGTTACAAACACTTTCTTGTAAAAAATAGATAAATATTAGCAACATAGTAATACTGATGACTGATATTTACAAATTAGCTGTTCATAGATCTTATATTCTACTCTTCATGGTTGAGGCAAAATGATAAAAAATGGTGTCAAAGCCTTTCTTCATTTTAACTTGCCATGAAGATACCGGGGCAAAGGTAACTGCACATCCAGAAGAAAACAATGACAAGGAAAGTGAAATCAGCCAAGCAAATGTTGTTTTCCACCACTGGCCAAAAGATGATGCCAACATTATTGTACTAAATGGGTCTCTTCATAATGGCATTTCATAACATTTGAGCCCCAAAGCATTATTTTTCATTCTTAGTGCCAATCCCAAAGTTGTTAAATCTTCCAAATATGCCAGTCTAACTTTTTGGTAAATCAGCATTTAGAACATTATCATCCTTGCACGTTGGGTCCTTCATTAGCATGAAATGCAACTATGCACAGCATGCGCCTCTAGCATATACAGCGAACATATCTAAATGTTACCGGCCGTACACACTGGGTGTAGTGAAAAATAATAGCCAGTTGACATGCACTTAGTCATCAGTCTAATGCAGAAGTGCTATGAATTTCACAGGCCAGGTTAATAGAGTAGAACAAATTAAACTAAATGGACAGAAGGAAGTAACATGCTGCTGCAATGACCAACGCTCCATGTACTTGATGCAATATAAATGCACTTAGGCCATCAGACCCGCACTACCATGTAGTTGCCATGTTTGGATAACGGATATGATTCGTTTACACATGGATAGGGTGGCTTTGTCAGGCTGCCATGTGAATATGAACGTATGAGTGCTAGTCTGGAATATTTAGCTGTTAGTGGTAAAACATGTTGTCCACATTTTCACATAGTATCTGGTTCACATCAGCTGTTTTTTTGGCCTCCATGTCATCCATTGCAGTCATGGAACTTACACTTACATATGCTACAGCTACAAATAAATTACAGGCAGGTATTTGCAAGTTTTGTGTCTGCACAAAACAGTCAAGAACAGCTGCTCATCATTTTCTATGTCCAACAGATGCTTGGAAAGTCAGTGTGTTTCACTGCATTGTTTACCAGGCTTTCAGTGCTTTGTTTAGTCCTGCATTACATAATAAAGGACTGCGTGACAGTGCCTCACACTTTGCATGAACAATCCAAGTCTGACAAACAGGAATCTGAGTACAATAGAGTTTGTACTGTAATCGAACAGAACAGCTGATGATATTTTGCTACAGCATGAACAGTCCAATGGAAGAATATTCACTGATTATAATATCCAGTCGGCACACACGTGTGGTGGAGGTATGCTTTGGTTATGTCTTCTTAAAAATTATGTATTATTCCTTCAGCACAAATTAGTTTTAATGATGATCCATGGAAATTTTCTAGACTAACGGGGACAATGTCTTTGGGAAGACACATTGCTGTTGACTTTTTGAAATGTAATTTTTCATCGCAGTAAGCAGCAAAAATGAAATTCTATTCAGTTCAGTACTATTGGGGTGGAGGTGCAAATCTCACATTCTCAAAATGTGTCAATCAAATTAGTTCCTACAAAGTGTCATTGAACACATAAACAGAAACATTGTGTTTTAAGTGGCTTGTTGTCAGTGAGGTGGATATATGTTGTACAAATGGGGAGATAACAATGCACAGCATTCATAGTGTTAAAAAAAAAACGTAAAGTGACAGAGGTTTTGTGAAGAATTAAAAAATTGCGCATGAGACAGTACAAATCAGCCATGCTTTCACACCATACGCATGCTGGTTGCTGCAATGCATCACTGCATGCAGTGATTATCTGTAATACCATACAGGTGCAGCTCAGTAAATTAGAATATTGTGGAAAAGTCCATTTATTTCGGTAATTCAACTCAAATAATGAAAAAATAAATAATATTATAATATAAATTCAGTACACACAAACTGAAATAGTTTAAGCTGTTGGGTCTTTTAATTGTGATGATTTTGGCCCACATTTAACAAAAAACCACCAATTCACTATCTCAATAAATTAGAATACCTCATAAGACCTATAAATAAAATTTTTAGTGAATTGTTGGCCTTCTGGAAAGTATGTTCATTTACTGTATATGTACTCAGTACTTGGTAGGGGCTCCTTTTGCTTTAATTACTGCCTCAATTC
>NW_018127957.1:467881-471018 GCF_001952655.1 Monopterus albus
ATACAGCACTCTGTGAACAGCCAGCTTCTTTGGCAATGAATGTTTGTGGCTTACCTTCCTTGTGAAGGGTGTCGATGATTGTCTTCTGGACAACTGTCAGATCAGCAGTCTTCCCCATGATTGTGTAGCCCAGTGAACCAAACTGAGTGACCATTTTGAAGGCTCAGGACACCTTTGAAGGTGTTTTGAGTTGACTAGCTGAGTGGCATGTCACCATATTCTAATTTATTGAGATAGTGATTTGGTGAGTTTTTGTTAAATGTGGGCCAAAATAATCACAATTAAAAGACCCAAGGCTTAAACTACTTCAGTCTGTGTGTACTGAATTTATATAATACACAAGTTTCACTATTTGAGTTGAATTACTGAAATAAATGGACTTTTCCACAATATTCTAATTTATTGAGCTGCACATGTATATCTTCTCTGATTAACCAACATCTTCCTCTACCTTATGATGAAGAAAAAGAAATCAGAATTCATTAATACCCTTGTACATGTCTGCAAAAGTGTGATGAGTAGACATGTCTGAGCAAGTGTATGTAGTGTGTGTTAAATTGAGGAGGGGTCAGACTTTTGTGTTTCAGATAGGCCTGCTGAGGAATGTGGGCTGTGAAGGGCAGGAGAACAAAAAAAGTTGGATTCAGTGGGTTTACACACAACACTGAATGACAGCTCTTTATTCATTCACTCATTCATTCTGTGGAACTCATGTTTTATTCATCCCTTCCTTAAGCTTATAACTGAAATTGTTTTAAAGGAGGATCCTGACAACAAACACTACTAGAAGCGATCTGGATGTATTTTGGCAACAGACTTTGGCACCATTTCAATCCTGACCTCTTACTGATAAAAAAAACAAGGTTTAATTTAGACTGTTCCTTTCATGTCTGCTACTAAATGACTGATTCCTCTATCATCTATATTGGGCAATGAGAACAACATAAAATATAATCACACAAGGATTGACATATGCCAGCCGAAGCAAGCGAAGCAGCCCGGCTTGTTCATGGCCTTAATCAATGGGAGGCTTAACTGGTGACTCAAACAGTCATGGCAGCAGCAGAAGCCCCAGACTGTAGCAAATCCCAGCTCATCTCATTACCACAGATGCATGAGAGGAGTCATATTACCATTTCTGGCAGATCTGTCACTGTGAATATTCAGGGAGTGGACAAAAATATGAACCATTTAGCTATGTAAGTAAACATCTGGCACTATGTGAATATTCAGAAGCTGATCGACTGTGCTGGTAGGTGTGTGTGCCGATTGTGTGTGGCACGTTGTCACTCTGCATGCTGCTCAGCTCACTACATTACAGGTGCTACAGTATGTGTAGTGTTGAGATATCATTACTATGTTAATTTTAAGGCATTTGTATAATTAATTACCATAAACAAATTAGGTTGCAGGGTATTGTTACACAGTGTGCCAACACATTCTCATCCCAAGGTGTCAAATACCAACACTTTTCAAGACCCTTTTGTGTCTCATACTCATGCTAAAGGGTGCATTCAGGGTCTGCATGGGAGGGCTTGCTATACAAAACAGTGTTAGCGCACTTAGGTCAGTATGAGACACCAAAAGTAATTCACAAAACAAGTACTCAAACATGGGTGCCTCATATCAGCCAAAGGCTATTGTTCAAAGCAAATACATGCAAATTCAATGGATAAGGTGTTCTACTGACCACACAGTATTTTTGTAATCCTCACATGGCCAGTAAATGTTAGATGAGGTGACAACATCCACTTTGTGGCCAAAGGTGACACATTATAAGTAACAATTATTAATGTTTTGTGGGCAAATCATTTGTTTGGTATGTAGTGAGATCTTTCTAGACATCTTGTACTAATTAATATTTTTATATTACCGTATAATGAAATGATTAATGAATTTAAAACAGCATCTGTGCAGCTCTGGAGTTCCTTTCAACCTTCCAGAGCTTTCCATCCTCTTTGAGCTTACAGTATTCAATTTATGCTTTATAAGGTGATGTCAGTGTTGTATGTACAACTTCTGCTGCTCCCAAGTGTGTTAAATAAAATCAGTTTTTGTTTTATAGATCATTTTTGTGTTTCTCTATTTTGATAGTTTTTATCAATGTCAGTTTTGTTGATCAGGACAACAGAGCAACTGAATGAACATAGCGAGACTGTGTCCAGGAACAAACTGGCAGCATCACAAGTCAAATCTTTCCCATTGTTTTCTTCCATCCTGCATAACATAATTGTGGCATTATCAAGACATTATAAAAATAAACCTAGAAATTTGTATTTCCTAACATGGGCCGCTATTGTTTCAGTCTAATGTCCATCATGTTGTTGCCATGGGAACAATTTTACACACACAAGTTTACACACGCAAACATTTAGACTGTTTATGAAAATTCTGCTCCCTGCTAAAATATTTCACTGTTACATACATACTTATCCCACTTCCAGACCAAATGAGCATCTTGACACTGTACATTGCTTTACAGTAAAAGTAATTCCTGACAGATCTCTTCAAGCTGATTCCTATGGTTAATTTACATGCGACTGCCCTGTGCAGCTGTGCATGTGTAATTTATTTACTCATGGCATAATGTGGCATTCCTATAGTTTTTCCAGTTTGTGTATATACTCAGTAGTCAGTCATGATAAAGCCAGATGGCCTATCACACTCAGAGCTAGACAGGAGGAAGCACAAGTTCTTCTCCTTTATAGCCCTGATTCAGATAGATTTCAACCTGCTGCTCTGTGCTGTACACACTGAGCAGTATTCCCTTCTCAATCTGTACAGCTGTGTTCCACCGCTGCAGTGCAGCCAGGGCACTTCCACAACTGTCAAAGGCTTTGTTGAAAGAATACCCACACTGAATCAATCCCTTATGTAGTGGACACAGGAGCCAATTCACTGCAATAGGTTCCTCATAGCTGATCCATGTTTTTTTGTACAAAGCCCACTGTTGTGTAGACAGTAGTTGAGCTGTCTTCCCCTGACCAGCCGGACCAGCCATGTCTAAAGCAATGTCAAGGCACTGTGATGGGTCTGTGTCACAGAGAACAGGACACGAGTGACCACTGCCTCCCACTCTGCTGCAGAAAATAGCAAGCAGCTTGTCTCTGAAGTGACCCAGAGTATTTGAGGATGAG
>NW_018127957.1:471061-495395 GCF_001952655.1 Monopterus albus
AAAATGGTAGTCGCCAGTGGTATTTGAATTTCTATTCAGACACAAAAACCCGGCACCTGAACCCACTGGCCCTTCCTCAAAGCTAGCACAAGCACAGAAGGAAAGTGGTATTATGTCTCTTTTTGGACATTCTGTACAGTACCTCTGTGATTACCTGCCTGCTGTCTTGTAAGCCCCAGGCAGAATAAGCTTCAGTGTCCTCATTTGGGGCTTTGGTGCAGCAATGATTTTTCAGGGCAGCACAACTGACATGCTGCTGGTGTTTAGAACTGAGCGTCCAATTCTGTTGTCAAAATCTGATCAGATCAAACAAGGCTTATTACATTTTACAACTTTTTGAACTTACCTGGGCATACAAAGCAACTCCTATCCTGGATTTAATTCAAAGCTAAGTATATAGACCTCAGAGGGCATTAGAGTAAAAAACGCCTGTCTAGCTTGCCTGAAAAAACTGCTCCAGTCTTACCATGCTGCATTTGTGTCACATGGGACAGTGTTATTGATAGAAATGTCCATCTGTGTAGAGGTAAACGGAGCAAGTTATGGTTTTGTTAAGGAAAATAATTTCTGTCTCTTTTAAAGAAGATCTATCAATCAAGTGGCTGATCCACTACCAGACTGAAATACCTCAATAAAACGTCTCGCAGTTGGCTTCCATAGCATTTGTTGAATACATTCAACATTTACTGAGGATGAAACTTAATCACTTTGAGGTGAAATGTCAATCACCAAATGCTTGTAAAGGCAGCATTCTCACCTGTTTCAGGTGTAGGCCTGCTTGGTGTTTAGGTCTGACTGGTAGGGGTGTAACAGTGCACAAAAATCCTGGTTTGATACATACCTTAGTTTTGAAGGTTTTCAGTTTTCTTACATTAAGGGGTAAAATACAAGTCATAAAATAGTTTAAATGAAACAAAATATATCAAAATGAAATAGAATAAAAATAGAATTTTGCTGCAAACCACTACTACTAATTGCTTCAATAACCAGCATGAGGCTGTTTAAACAATGAAGGAAGCAGCATTTGTGCATATATGCTTTTTTTCATGCAGCAGTGATATTCATGTTCACACGGTGATATTTCAAACGACTTAGCAAGTTTGAGGTGTTGCCAAAATCATGCCCAATCACCACTGAAGGAATATATTAAGCGGCCGGGCCCAAAACAATAAAAAATAAGGTGCCTTCCACTTGCCTTTGTCTATTGTTGTATTTGACTGGGAGGAGTTCGCTAGCCAGAAGCTTGGCTGTGCGAAGCCTGCTGTGTGTGCTTATTGCGCTTTATTGTTTGTGTGGGAGTGTGGCTTTGAAAAAAATGTTCTTCATGCAAAACAAGCCTACTGTTAACCATGATTAATGATTGCATTTCATACACATCTGCACCAAACCTAAAGTCCTGTACTGAACAGTTTGGCACAAATGTACATTTACACCCCTACTAATTACTAAATATTAACATACTATTAATTTAAGTTAGGATGATGAATATGGCACACATTACCTGCTACACGTGTGTATTAATGGAGACTGTATGAGCAGTTTATCAAACAGCTGTTAAACAAGCAGAACACGTGACATCAGTGCTTCGTGAAGTCCCTGTTTTAGTCCTAAATCAGCAGGTCTGTCATGTCTTTTGTTTTTCTTGAGTAACTTTCAGACTAATAATGATGTCAGCATCATTCCAAATACCAGCAGTAGGTTTTCATGGTCAAGCAATCTTATTATGAGGGTCAAACTATCATGCAAATATTGTGTTCATGGCATCATCTACTGGTTATGGTGGGCCCACTGCTAACCTGTAGGTCCCATCGAAAAGATCATTTGCATCATTTGGGGCTTTTGAGTGCTAAACTCTTAGCACAGAGTTTTTGGTTGATGTTTGAAACCAGAAATCACACTCAATTTCTGATTCCATTTAGTGCCAGTTTCTATTTATGTATTATTTTTTATTATTAGAGTCCTCCATTTGTGTGCTGCATTGAAATTGCTGACCTGTACACACATTAAACACATTAAACATATACTGTCAAAACATGGAGTGGCTCTTTGGTAAAGAACACACAGGGAAGTATATTTATTTGTTACAGCAGTTAGCGCTGACCACAGATATTCATCAAAATGCACCTACAAAACATGGCAGCAAGCATTTTTATTCATACATTTATTCAAGTTTGTTGCTGCTGTAAACAGATATGCCAGCTGCTGGAAACAATCTTGGGGTGTGGAGTTATAAAGACATGAGCTTAGCAAACCTCTGGAGCCCACACCTCATCTCTGCTTGCGGCTAGCAGACTAAAGCTACAGAAGCCGCTGCTACCACAGCAGACGAAACTCTGACGCAGCTGAATCTCTGACCAAAGGGCTCAAGTTTCATGGTGGATAATGTATGCACTAGGTGTTGGCAAGAAAAAACAATGCGTGGTTCTAATCGCAGGGTGTCAAATACTAAAGTGTTGTCAAGTAAGCATTAGTATTTGAAGCCCTGGGAATGACATCAGGGTGGAAATAAAGTAGACAATACTTCAATATCAACTCAGATGCTTTTAAAACTGTCCCTATTGAGTCCAACAACTTAAAAGAGTGCAAAGATAAATCACTGGAGTACTACTTGCCGACCTTAAGCACACTGCAAAGTGTTTTGGGTGACAATCCTGCACTGTTGACAGTAATTTGCTACTTGTAGAATATATGAACATATGTCTTTAAACAGAATTTGTTGTTAAAATTCAGAGTGAAATAAAAACATATAGATTTTCATTTTATATTAGAGCAAAATTTCAAGCTATGATTTGAAAAACTCAGACTGGTAGCAGCTTCAGTGTATACAATTCACATCATCTAATCAACATGTTTGTTGGTTAGTGCCTTCAAGAAGACAATAGGCTGAATGCACGAGAGACAATAGCCTGCATCACCAATGAGTGATACACAAGATGTAACATGAGATGTCACCATGTCAGGAGCTAGGTAGCCTGCTGAATCATCCTGAAACACAAGTTCCCTAACCAGCTCATTGGTATGACACAGGCTGTCTTTGCCTTATGCCCTTTGCTGTGCTTTTCCCAGGCAGCCTGATTATGTAAGCTGTTACCCAATCAAAGCCTGTCTGGATCACAGCGTCCTCGGTGTGCCTGTTTGTTTGCATAGTATATAGATGAAAGCAGTGCAAAGAAACCTGGATATATGAAAGAGCTTTATGTAACTAAAAGCTACACAATGTGCCAAACAATACCTGCATACAGTGACAGATACACTGGGCACTGACGTAAAGTAAGAGACAACTCACAGATATGACAGTGTGAATATTAAAATGATTCATGTGGGTGTAATTGACCAAACTATTCAGAAAATTGCCCTCTGCTCTGTTTCTCATGACAGATTGACAAAGTGTGTCCTGTACTTTCAGAGATGATCAAACTGGGATGGGAGCCAAATAATAGGCAGAGCGTGAATGGCAGGTTGCCGCTCAAAGAGCCTCCTTAGGCCCACTCACTGCTTCGGAGGAGCAAGAGGGAGTGCTTAGTCACACTTATACTGTATGTTGAATGCCTTCTCACATGTAGGTATGAACTGGCAAAAGCGTACACACACACACAAGGAGAAAGTTAAAGACAACAGTAGAAATATGGCTGTTCTTCACCTTCAAAGAGCCCCCGAAACCACAGACGGGTGACAAATGAAACAAAAAAACAACAAAGTAAAGTATTAGAAAGGTGCTGGGTCACTATGCACCACCAGAACAGCCTCAGTGCACCTTGGGATTGATTCTCCAAGTCTCTAGACTCTACTTGAGGGATGAACACTGTTCTTCCAAAAGATGGTCCCTCGTGTGGTGTTGGCCACATAGTGCAGCCACATGCACTGCTTGAATGCAGGGTTTGTTTATACAAACGAGTGAAACAACATGCCTTTTAGGAAACATTGATCAAAGGTTTGCAATATCTTCACTTGAACAATTATTGCATGTTACCTCGTTACTGTAGTGTATATAATGAAAGATCTGGTCCAAACCTTCAAGCTACATCTTGCCTATAGTTTTGTAAAAGTTCTGAGCCCCTAAAATTGTTCATGTTCCTGGAAAAGTTTGTGAAAGAGATAGTAGTATGCTTGTTAGGAACTGAGGTTTGACTTCCTAACTAGCCCTTAGAATGAGACCTTGTACCGCTAATCATCCATGCATGGTGTGCACAAGCAAGAGTGAGAATGCAGCCCTCCCGTCAACTGGCAATGTAAAACAGGCCGATCCTACACACTGTAGTATTGATTCTGCTAGCGTATTTTGGAAAGAAGAAGTTCTGACCATGTGATGATCGCAGTGTGTCTGCATTAATTTAGCTGTGAGAGGCAAAAAAGAAGAGCTGATGCTGTGATAAGAATGACACACTGGTGGATCAATATGGTTTGAGGCACATGTTGCAGCAGAATATGGTTCTGCTGACTCTGAGGTTACTTGCCAGGGCCAGGCCTCATAATAAGGTTCCCAAATCACAGGAGATATTTTTATTCTTCTGTGAAAAAGGCTGCAATGGCTTGCAATCATTTTCAGCATTCAATGTATCCTGTGTGAAATGGACATAAAATAAGGATATGCAGCTGCTGGCATCTAAAGGTATCAGTCAAATGAAGCAGAGAGGCTAAAAGAAAAGGACAGCGGAACGAGGACAGTAGATTTTCATTGCCTTTCTCTCTGGTCTCTGTCAGTTCAGTCAGCTGTGATTTCCATATCAATATTTGAGTGACACTGAATAATTTAGAGGCATGCAGTGACACAACGGGATGCAAGCCTGAGTGGCACCCCGTCATCACTCTTATTGTTTGTGTGTGTCTGTGTGTTTTGCCAGTTGCATTCAGAATATATATTTGGAAGTCAACTGACAGAAATTGAAAAAGCAATCATGTATGTGAAATTCCACATTGGTAGAATAGGCTCTCAAATGGCCTGTGCCACTTGCACAACTTCAGCTCAAGGAACATTCTGAGGTAATATTTATAAGCTAGTACACATTCATAGGATGACATTTGAATTCAGCTTATTTTCCATAGTGTGTATTCATAGAGTCGAGAAAAGAAAACATGCCAGAGAAGTAGCATGCTTTTTTTTTCAGTACAAAGATGATATACAGTTCATACCTGTGATTCTGTCAGTTTGTAGAGCACATATACTCCACAGGCAAATGATCCCTATGCCAAAAACTATGGGAACAGTCATGTTTTATATAAAACACACTTAAAGCATTCTTTAAGGGCCAGGCCTCATAATAAAGTTCCCAAATCACAGGAGATATTTTTATTCTTCTGTGAACAAGGCTGCAATGGCTTGCAATCATTCTTTTTTAAAATTTAGCTGATGGAACCTTAATGCCATTTTTTGGTCACAACAACCACAATTACCCAGTGTTCTACAGCACCTCTTCAAGCATCTTATAATTGTGCAAGATCATGTATAGTGTATTAATTCATATACATCTTAATACAGCAGACTGTAATATACCATAGTATACCTTACTGTATTGTGCTGTTGTAAACCACAGTGTTGCTTTCTGTAGTATTGTTTCACTCAGGGAGTGCCTTTGAAAGGCAGTATAATGACAATAACACTTTCAATCATTCATTCATTCATTGACTACTACACCATAATGTACCATACTGTAATATATCACAGAGTAGTATAATATAGGACAGAATACTGTGGTATAATGTAATATACCATAATATGCCAATATGTATTATAGTCAAATATGTAAGAGTGGCATATTCTATTATACCTTAAAGTAGCAGACCACAGTATATGTTTGTAGCATCCAGTATACTACTTACTATAATATAATATAATATATACTGTAGACCTTTTCCAGAGCGGGAATTTAACCTGAAACAGGCCCCTTGTCCTATGCTCTGCTTCTATGTCCACTGGCCTCCTCCTGCTTTAGGGATAAGTTTCAGGAGCTAACTTTTGGCGCACCTCAGAAGAGGTAGTACTTAACCAGACAGCACTCAGAGAGCGCAAACCTCTGCCAAGGCCCATCACTGTCCCTATAATGTCATTACACCTAAAAGGAATGTTCCCATAATACTATGACCTTTATAATATGATTACTTCACCATGAAAACCTACCCCTAGCATTTGGGATCACATCTATACCATTAGTAGTTTGAACATTATTCAAAGAAAAACAATATTTCAGTAATGGCTGTGTTTTCTTCAGGAACTAGCTCAGTAACCTTTGAAGATACATCAAACCTGCTAACACCCGAGTTTCAGCTAAAGTTTTATCTTAGTTGCAATTCTGTAGCATCATTTGTTGTGCCACAACAGCAAGTTTTGAGTGAGTGCTATAAATGTGAACATTCTGGATCGCCACCTCTGACACAGCACATTTTAAGGATAAGGATAATCACCTTTATTGGCCAACTATGTTATACACAAGGAATATGTACATAACTGGTGGGAGATGACTGCCCTACCCACTGCACCACTATCACCTCCCCAAAGCTACTGGTAGCGGTAGGATTTGAACCCATGCCCCCAAAAAGACTGGAGCCTTAATCCAGCACCTCAGACCACTCGGCCACATGGTGTATGGTGTATTGTGTGTGGATGGTATCATGCAGCTTTTGTCTAAGCATTGCAGGCATTGTGCATGGTATTAAAAACAAAAAACACTGGAATTGGCCCTATATCACAGTGGTGAAGAATCCCTTAAAAAAATCCTGGATCCAGATAATGATCAGTACCTAAATCAAATGGATTGTTCCGTGGGCCATGCCCTACCCCTCCAGAAAAAGGTAATCAAAATCCATTCCCTACTTTTTGAGTTATGCTTTGAACAAACCAGCCAACACTGGTAAAAACTTGGAGGAGGTAATCAAGTTCCAGGTACTTGAGGGGGCAGGGGGTGGAGTTCTTGAAAAAGCTGTCACCCATGGTTGATTAAAAGTTGGCCTCAAGTCTTAGGTATTAGCATCACCAGCATGGTGTATGAACATACACTCATACTGGTTTCAAGGTAAAATGGGGACTTCGCTCATACTGGTTTACAATGGACATCCAACTGGGACATCACTCTGGCTTTGTATGAAAGTGGAGCGACTTCATGAATGTATTATTTAAACAATTTCATTAATAATTTCACTTAATTTTAAATGATAATTCAATACAGTAGTAATACTAATATAATAGGTATCAGTAATACATTCATGCACAGCTTTCACAAAAAAAAAAAGCCAGAGACAAAATTATTTCTTAACTGAAAAGAAACTGTATGACTCCCAAAACTGGTTGAAATTATATTTTTCCTGGACTGGATCAGGTTGTTTTAGAGGAATCTATGAGGATTCAGGAAGTACCTTCACAATTTGGGTGAGTGTTACAAAATGACGGTATGGGGATAAAATGTTTGGCAAGTCTCAATTCCGAAAGCTCACGGAAGATTATCTCTGTGACTGGAGTGTATGTGATATACAAGATTATATTGTATATTTATAGTATAATTACTTTATAGTTTATATCATATAATAGTCTTGTTTTTCTTTCTTTTCTTCTTCTTATCTTTTATATTTTTATGGAATCTTTAAAGGATATATGTGGTATAAATAATTTTGTTTTCTGTATTCTTATTTGTTTTTTTTTATCTTAAAATGTTATTGGAGCATATGTTGTGTAATGTTGTATAGCAGATTGACTGACACAGTTTAGCCCAGTGTACATATTATCACTAAATACAGTATATAGTATGGGTATAGTAAAGTGTAATGCCAGTATGTCTGCAGACTGGGACTCTGGTCAGTATGTGTTATAAAAACAGTTGGTGGCTGCTCTTAGCATTCCATTCAGCCACTGTTGAACCAGAGACTTTGCCCCTGACTCTGTGACTGATCAGTCATTTATCAGCTCTGTATCTTGTGACTGGAGGCTGCTGTCACAGCCTTCCTTCCTCTGAGTTGCCTGGAGACTGTTGCTCCAGTCTGAAGCAGTCTGAAAAAAGAGAAGATGCACTAATCGGCTCTGTACAGAGCAGAGTGCTTGTTATTATTTAACATAAGCCAAAGTTCCTCAATTTAATTGCCTATATTTATATATATTTGAATAGTGCTTATAATCAACACCTTTAATTTGCATGAATTAGCATTAATTGAGTGTTAATGTAAACAAAGTCAAGGAATTTTTATCGCCATCTAGCATTATTAGCTTTGCGGTACTTTACTAGATGTGAAGACATAAGTGTTATGTTTCCCAGGAGCTTTTGTGAGACTAAAGGTAGTTTGACCCTAGAGCTATAAGACATAAAGACAGGTGAAAAATTTGTAATATGTACAAAAAAATTGCAGTGTGTTACAAAAAGGAAGGTGCAGTGACATGTAGTAATAGTGGCAGGGCGAGATAGGACATATACTGTATGTGAACATACAGTATACACTACCAGTCGAATGTCTGGACACACTTTTCTATTCAATTCAATGAGAAAGTGTGTTCACGGTTTTGACTGCTAGTCTGCTTGTGCTTTTCATATACTTAAAACGTGAATACATGTTAATGTCTGGATTGTGTGTGTGTGTGTGTGTGTGTGTGTGTGTGTGTGTGTGTGTGTGTGTGTGTGTGTGTGTGTGCTTAGGAGGTTTAAGGTATTGAGAGGTTGCAGGGTGTTGAGGAGTCTCAGGTTGTACAAAAAAAGCTGTTGCCCATGCGGCTAGTTCTGGCTTTCAGGCTGCAAAAAACTCTCGTCGGTGGGGTCTGTACTGTCCAGTACAGTGCTGCTGGCTCTGCAGATGCAGCTCTTGTTAAAGATGTCCTTAACAGCAGGGAGAGGCATTTGCTCAGCAGCACTTATGACCCAGTCCACAGTCATGTGGTCCATAGTCGTCCTTGCCACAAACCTAATGAAGATGCACCTTGTAAACAAGCACTCAGCTGTGTCTTTGTGGAGGCTGACAAGGATGAAGTTTGGAAGGCTCACTTGTTTCAGGTGACGCAAAAAGTAGAGGCGTTGTGCCTTCTTTGTTATGAATGTCACAGGTTCACTTGCTTGAAGTCCCCTGCAGTGACGAAAAATCTGTCTGGAGTGTCTGTTTGTGCACTGTTCACAGTGCTGTGGACAGGGAAGGGATATATCGCTATAGCTACAATGGCAGTAGACAGTATGGCCAGCACTTCATGGTTAGCATTTCCAGCACTGGCAAACAGTGACTTGACATTGTTGATGTGTTTGCACAGTATTTCTTGTTAATGTACACAGCTTCCCCCTCCACAGGTCTTGCCAGAGGACGACACATCTCTGTTGGCTTGGAGGTTGATTATCCTGTTAGCTGTATTGCTGTCTCAGGAACAAGTTCATGGAGCTATGCCTTGATGAAAATGAAGAGGCAAAAGCCTTTGATTTGTCACTGTGTCATCCAAACAAGTCTTAGGTGGTCCAGTTTATTTTCAAATGAGCAGACATTGGAGAGAAACACAGATGGCAGTGCTGGTCTTAATGGGCAAGCCCTTAGCCTATCATTCAGGCCAGCTCTCTTAGTCTGTTTCTGCTTATGTTCACAGTCCTTGTGCCATCTGCTCCTTGAGGACATCTTGCTGGTTGGCCTTTGCTGCATTGTAGGCCAACCAGCAAGGCTTTTTAGGTTCCCTAGCAACATGTGCGCCAGTTGCATTTTGTGGATCAAACCGATGTCCAAGAGGGTTCAATAACAAACCAGTTCACTGTAAAACCTAGCATTGTTCAGATATTCAGTATTTACACTATTTACAACTTCTGGTTTGTCTAAAACCAATGTTTCACCATTTGTTATTGTATCTGGAGGGGCCACACATTTGCTTGGCCTGCCATCTTGATGAGTAAACATTCAGTGATTTGCATTATATTTGGTTGAAAACTCATACATTTGCTTAACCATGTCCCGATCACATTTTTTGATGATCCCTTATCTGCATTGTTTATCATTGGTTATCAGCCAATCTTGAGTTCCATCTGATACTTTTTTTTCACCTAAATGTTATTTAAAAACTGACACAGTGAGCCTACGTAACACCCTACATAATCTGACACACTGTTGTTACTATAAATGTCAAATACTGTTTGTTAAGCTTAAATTATTGATATGGTAAGAAATAAAAACTGTTTAAATTTAACTGGAGAATGCTCTTGAAATGAACATGAAGCAGTACACTATAAGTCTCTTATAAGCACCATCATTTCCCTCACTTGGCTCTTTTCTTTGTGTCTTAGTCCTGCCCATTTAAGATTTGAGGAAAATGTGGGACAAAAGAGGTCTCAAAGAAACTCGTTATTAATGACATAAGATGTCCTTTCCTCTGGATTATTTTAACCAGACAACAGGCAAGTTTAATTTTGGCATGATATCAAGTTATTCACAAAGTTAACAAAAACAAAAAACAGCTGATATGGCCTGCCACTGAAGATGTGTGTCATTTTAAGCTTTGAAAATCAACACTTAGCACCACCTAAAATGAAGACACAGCTGTCTGACTGTTTTGTACACTGAGCTTTGCTGATGCTAACTGGTGTCGTAGCTTAGTGAACACTTTGTGTCTGAACTCAGAGTCCCTCATTGATGCACCCAGATCATTTTTAAGATTTGCACATTTTAATTTACTGTACATATGCAGTGAAATGGGCAGCATAAGTAACAGACACAGGTGAACAACACACAGTAGAGTAGCCAAAGAAAAGAACTGGATTTTGGTCAGCTTATTTTAGCCAGTACAATACTGATCAGACCCAGTGTATTACATTAAAACGCAAGAAGATTGGCCCTGATGCCAGTTCTTAAAATCAACCTAAGACATCTCTAAATCTGTATTCAATATTAACTTTAATTTTAGTGTCACCAAGTTGCATCTGCATGCATGACTTTATACCAGTGTTAGTGGGTTTTCTCACCATCTCCCAAATGAACACAATGTCAAACAATCCTGTCCCTGGGCACCAGGCAGTCTTTGGTGACTTTATTCTGGCTCCACAAACATGATAGGCACATATATTACTGCTCTATCTCCCTTTGATTTCTCCCTTAATTTCTCCTCCCATTTGTCTGCCTTGTCAATTTCAGCCTCCACAAACAGCTGTACTGTATAGAAGCATGTAGCCAGTTACATTGTTTTGTTGCACCGACGATTTCCTTCCTCTTTATAGCCCCTGGATACATGAATGTTCCATTTGGCACAGGCACATTCATGGGAAGTAAAACCGACAGGAAATCAAGAGAAAGAGAAAATGGACAGAGATGGGAGGGGGATGAGAAAGACAGACATATGACTTGAGGCCATGTTTCCAATCTAATCCTCTGTTTGTCTTACAGGACCTCTCCTCTTAAAGGCCTTGGCATCAAATTCAATAAGAAGATCTCAGGCTGGCATACCAGGGAGCTTGTTGGCTTTCAGTCCCTGTTTTCTTTTTCTCTGTGTCTCTGCTTCATCCAATCTCTCTGTGCACACTCCTACCACTCAAAATTGTAATGGTTTTGGAAGTCACAGTGACGAAGGTGCTACTGTGATTGCATTTAAAAGGGTAACCATGATCTGAACACATCATGTCGAAAAGTTAACCATAAAAAATGTTTTGACACCACATTTCTGCAGCTTTGAAGCCTGATGTCAAGATAAACATTATGGTCATTTTTATTTCAAGGGGATTTATTGTCCCCACTATATTTAGTCTTACCCATGTATACATTTGTGTAGAAACTTCAGCTTTTCCGTGTTTGTTGATGTGAGCAGTCCACCTATTCATTTCAAAAACAGATAACACTACAACTGATTAAACAGGGGAACAACTTGCTGCTCTCCCCCAGCTCTGGCTTCTGAATGGAAATCTGCATTAATATCTTCTTTATGATCAGCAATACAAATTCACAGCTTTTACAGTACAAGGCCATTCACAAGATACACACACAAACCACATGTAAAAGCACCAGGCTACTCATACAGTACACCTTTTGTGAATGTCCAATATTTTGTTAACCTCCATCATTTTATGTTGCAAAAAAAAAAAAAAAAAATCCTATGCACAGTCCTTGTGGTCATATGTCAAAGGCTCGGGGGAGTACAAAAGAGCCACTGAGGGATGAAGAGGAGAATAGCTATGGTAGGGAGACTGCTGTGTTACTTATTATGAAAATAGTGAGTAAATATGCTTGCATGCCTAAACACAGAGCTCCTGGGGTTTGTACTACACCTTACTGGAGGTCTTACACTCTTTGGCGAGTGGTTATTTTTTCCTATTGTTTAGCTGACTGTATAGACACTGGGGTTTCTAATTCCCAGAAGAAAGTACGCCCACCTCTGATGTTAAAGTACTCAGAAATTAGTCTTGGAGGACTGAAGTACAGGAATACAAAATATAATGAGAACAGTGAAAAGCCACAGCTATTCTAAAGGTACTAGGCATCTACTCATGCATGTTGCTGCCTGTACCATCATGTAACTGTTGCTTTTAAGTAATATTTAATGTTTATCTAATTTGCATTCTAATGTTTTATCTATATAAGCATTCCAGTGTTTTATCCATTGTGTGCAGTGTGTTAAGCACTTTGAATTGCTGTTAACAGCTGGTTCAATTTATGTATGTACAATACATGTCAGCACTGTTTGTAAAGTCTTTTGTATGTTTGCTTTAGCTTGGTTGTACATTCATAATGATTCTTTGCACACTGACAGGTTTCCAGTGAATCGATGAACATTTAAAAGGAGGAGAAAGTTTGCACTGAGAATGACTTGGCAAATAAACTATCGGGGGGATTTTAATGAAGCTTAAGAGGAAGTTCAATAAGGAAGATCTCTTCCTTGTCCACAGTGGATTGACATGAGCTCTTAATTTCAGATCACTTTCTCTCTGTCGTGTGCTTTCTTACACTCTCAAATGTCCCCTCACCTTCTATTCCTGACATCATTTTACCTGACCAATGATCTTTCTGCCTGCGTTGCTCGAGCCAGTCACTAGCTGCCATTCTTTAGAAATCATTTCAATTCATACCACTTGTCTTTCAGACCGATGACTATGTAACCCACCTCCACTCCAACACCACCATAACCTCCATGCATTCACACCATTACATGTCACTAATACCGTCTGTCTCCTCTCTCCCATAATGTGTCCTCCCTGTCTCCCTGTACCTTTCTGCAGGTATCCCTGGCTCCAGATCTCTACTTTCCAGATGAGCAGTCACCGGCCACATTAGCCTGTCTGCATTTGGTCTCATGCAATATGTACTTCAAGGTGTTCCCATATAGGGACACAAAAATCAGGGAGGAGAGAATGGAAATGTACTCAAATTCCCTCAGCACCTGATTTACCATGACTGCGACAGAGGGAACTGCAGCTGAAATTTTACGTCAGGGGAAAGCTGATGTAAAATTTGTGGCACTGCTGTCAGCGTGGCAGTTGCTAGTCATCTGAGACCTTGTCAGAGTTAAGAACATGTTTGAGGAAGGAGATGGTGTTTATATATTGCTTCACTTGGCAGAGGAGAACATGAAGGACTTGTATAGGCTTTCAGGTCAAACCATGCTTCAGTTACTTAACAAAATAAAAGATGATTTGACTGGCAGGAGACTACTTGCTCCAGTTTATCCCTCAGAAGCCCCACTTGTATGGTGCTGAAGGCACTGGAGAAGTCAAAAAACACGATTCTCAAAGTGTTTCCAGGATTCTCCAGGTGAGAGAGGGCTCTGTGTAGGAGGTAGATGGCATGGTTGGTAGGCAAACTGAAGCGGATCCCTAAATGAGCTCGCCAGAGAGCAGAGATAGGCCAGGCCTAGCCTCTCCAGTGTCTTCAACAGGTGCGATGTCAGTGCCACCGGCCTGTAGCTGATGAGGTCCTTCGGGTGCTGCTTCTTTAATAATGGAACCACACAGGATGTTTTCCACAGTGGTGGTATTCTCCCCAGCCCCAGGCTCATGTTGAACATGTGCACAACTTAAGGAGCCTGGAGCTGATACCATCCAAACCTGCAGCCTTCCTCATTTTGATCATCCTAAGATTCTCTCTCACCTGGGTGAGATTAGAGCGGGGGGGTGGAGTGCTGGAGTGTGTTGGTGGGTAGTGGCTGCAAGCTGGAAATCATGGAGTGGCGGGTGGGAAAGGATGCAGGGCAGCTCACTGGGAGTACTGGGGGGGTTGCTGTAGGGGGAGTGGCAGAAGGATGATCAAGTCAAATGAAAACCAGATTGAGATCATTCATTCAATTCTGGCCCCCTCCAACCTGGAAGTCAGACGTCTTGTGACCAGAGATGGTTTTAAGGTGGTAGTAGTAGTGGCACTCTCCAACTTAGTTGTCGAGATGGCTTTTTTCTTCACCTGTTATCCTCCACCAGTGCTGCTGTTGGTGAAGACAGAATGTTTATGATGACATTTATATGACACGTATGCAGACTTAAAACATCACAAAATATTTTGTACTCAACCTGAGTGGATAGTTGACAGTGCTCAGGTGGTTGCGGTGGAATGGATGCTGAGCACATCTGAGCACTGCATTCCGCAATCCGGTCCTTGACTGTATTGTCAGCAGTGGAGGTGCTACCAAAGGCCAAGACCTTAAACCTGAGCTCCTGCAGTGTTGGATTTGTCACTGTCCTTGATCCTAGTGCATCAAAGCTTTGCTTGAGATTAGTAATGAGGTTTCCAACCAATTCCTTTTCTTAAGCTTCCTCAGTGAGTTTATGGAAAACCATTTTAACTATGGATATGATTTTTGAAGCTGTGATAACTTTTTTACTGACATTTCAACAGTGGCATAAATAAATAAACCAAGAACTTAGAGGAACAGGCTGATGGCTTCTAGTTGGGAGTGTTATACCAGTGTTCACTTGCACTGTTCATGCAGCCATTGGAGCATGAAGAAAGTGCTGTTCTAATTTGTTTCAACTTCCTGAAAAAGTTTCATTTTGGGCCTCCCCATCTGTTGCTGGAGGGTGGACAGTTTCTCTGGCATATCTGTTTGAACCAAAGAATGAAACAAGTTTATGTATGTGTCTAGTCTTGAATCTCATTTAACGCTCTGCTGTGAGACAGGGACTTTTGTACCACCAGATTTGGAGATGTAGCAATACAAAAATTCATAGTACAATTAAAAAGTCAATGATACAATATTTGTCACAATATTAAAAAAAAAATAAGAAAAAACATGGGGAAACTACCCTTTACTAAATAATAAATCACTGTTTTTTTGGTATGATTTTTCTTTTAACTTAAAGGCCTCCTGCTTTCCTTCTTTGTTAAAATTGTAGTAACCAGACGTGTGCAAAAACTTGGCATGATTTCTCATTGGCACTGAATGAATGAACTGTTCGGGTTCAAGCCCAGGCCGACCCGATGCCTTTCTGTGGGGAGTTTGCATGTCCTCCCTGTGCCTGCGTGTGTTTTCTCCGGATGCTCTGGTTTCCTCCCACAGTCCAAAGACATATAGCTTAGGTTGATTGGCGACTCTAAAATTGGACATTATCCGGAAGGGCATCTGGCATAAAACGTGCCAAGTTTAACCTGTGAATCATCAGTTGGTGGCAACTGATTATTCGCTGTTGCGACCCCTAACGGGAACACTTAAAGGCCTCCTGCTTTCCTTCTTTGTTAAAATTGTAGTAACCAGACGTGTGCAAAAACTTGGCATGATTTCTCATTGGCACTGAATGAATGAACTGTTCGGGTTCAAGCCCAGGCCGACCCGATGCCTTTCTGTGGGGAGTTTGCATGTCCTCCCTGTGCCTGCGTGTGTTTTCTCCGGATGCTCTGGTTTCCTCCCACAGTCCAAAGACATATAGCTTAGGTTGATTGGCGACTCTAAAATTGGACATTATCCGGAAGGGCATCTGGCATAAAACGTGCCAAGTTTAACCTGTGAATCATCAGTTGGTGGCAACTGATTATTCGCTGTTGCAACCCCTAACGGGAACAGCCAAAAGTAGAAGATGAAGAATGAACTGTTTGTCAGCAGCAGTTGTTTTATGAAATGAAATAACATATTATGGCAGTACAGTAGCTCCATCTTGTAAAAAAGACAAGTCATAGTTAAAGCAGAACATCAGTGTTTCAGTAGCCCATAGGCAGGTTTAACTTTCTTTATTTGGTGGCCATGCCAACCCGGGGTCGGGCTCTCAGCAGTGAGCAAATTGCTGTTTGGTGCAGCAAAATGAGAAGAAGAGGCCAAACTATGCTACTAGAGGTGAGATTTGTGTTTTACCAGTGGTGTTTTCCAAACAATGTGGTTTACTTTTTCAAGAGAAAAGACTTTATGAGTGGTTATTAGATGGCTGGTGTTGCATTTGTGTGTCCTGTTAGTTTGTCCATTGCCGTTAAATTGATGCACTCAGCCATGTCCAGACTGTTTCTGTGAGATGTATCCAGGATTGCCTCAGTTCTAAATGGGGCTACTACTGCCTTTGTCCAGCAGTATTTGCAAATGATTTGTCAGTTTCCTTTCCATTCGTGTCATTTCTTGAAATGGGAAAGCTGAAATGCTGCCACACAGCAGCTATTAAAGTCAACTATAGAGCATAGGCTATGTCAATTTCAAATTATTATGCTGCATTTGATAAAATTGGAACACTGAGTGATATGGGAAGGGTGGCCTGTGATCAGATATGATTTTATCCCTTCTCCTCCAAGATTACAGCAAAATCTGAGCTTTTTAACGCTCTCTGTTGTGTGTGTGTTTCAACAGAAAACCCTAGGACAGCAGTGGAAGGGCAAGTGACAGTAATATACTGTATGCTTCCATGTTAATCAAGATCCACCTGTTGGCTGTTAAGGTCAATGAGGTCATTTTCTTTACTTCAGCCACCACACTTCCTTTCATTTGCTCATATCTTGTGCCAACCATTTCCTTCAGTGCATGCCTTGAAGGAAGCTTATAAATCAGGGTTCAGATTGGGAAAAAAAAGTCCCAAATCTTCTTTCCACTGCAGAAAACTGTTGTGACTCTATGATGACAGGGTCCACCAGGGCCTCATCAAGCTCCTTTTGTCTACTGGAAGCTGATAAACAACATTAACACTCATTACCTATAGATAAAGCCAGTTTTCATCAATTTATAAATTGTAGGCCATATAGTAATAAAGCCAATAGAAGCCATGAACATTTTAATAACAAAAATACACTAAATTGCTATACCTACATGAAGAAAAAGAGATCAACAAACAAAAGAAAACATTTCTTATGTCATGTTTTTTGTTAGAAAATGCCAAACAAGGGAATAGGACCCCAGTGCGGACACACAGGACAGACAGCCTGGTAGATGCTGTAGCACCATTTAATGATAACATGACAAAGTAAAAGTTGAGGCAGATAAAAGTGAGCGAGGTGGACCACTGGAGACATGAGTCCAAATGAAGGTGAACAATAAGTCCACTGGGAAAATTGATGAGGCAAAATCATAATCCACACAGACTCCAAGTAAGTAATCCAAACACAGGTAAACATGAGGACCACTAGTAAAAATGACTGAAACACTACAGCGAATCAGAGAATCTGACAGAGACCTTTGAGACACTGGGGAGCTAATGAGGGAAGTGAAAACTGGTAAGCAGGCTTCCAGGGATGTCTGGAGGCTGGATAAAGAAATGATAGTCCATATGAACAACCATGTAAATATCAAGGGCCTGAGACAGGAAGTTTGACACCTCATTTAATCACATCTGAAGTTCCAGATCACCCTGCATTATGAGCAGCACTTAAATCACAGGTTGCTTAGCATAGAGGTGTCTTATCAGTGATGATGTGTTGTTGCAAAACACAAGATTTGGGTTACAATTGGTTCATTTCACTTGCTGCACCAAGTTAAATTGCTACACTTAAGCAACCTTCCCCATCACCTATCACATTTTTTGGAATATTTTTATCTTCCCATACAGCGGATGTCATATAGTTATGTAAAATATATAATAACCATGTAGAGGGGTGGAGAGGCAGTGCGCATTGATTTTCTGCAGGCTGTGTCCATGCAGTTTCCCTCTGCTCCTGCAAGAAACGGTCTGTGGCAGAAAATAATCAATGTGCAGGGATTTTTGCCTACTTGTTAGTACTTTTTTTTGCTCGAGGTAAATGGCCTTGACACATTAGGCAGCAAAGACAGCAACTGCCCCGGACAGTGCACAATGGATTACAACAGCCTCAGCAATAATATAGTGCTTGAAAAGAAAAGTGTTGTTAGGTAAGCAGACTATACTGCCTGCACAGCAGCTTCTGCCAGGAGAATGGTATGTATGTAACAGTAATAAAATATATCAGTAGAACTCAGAGAATCAACATATTTCTTGTTGTTAGTTTGGTTTTTAAATTGTATACATTGCCAGCCTTGATGAAACACTGTCATATATGGTCCAGAGTCTGACAAAAGCTTTCATTTCAGGTAGCTGATATTAATAAAGTTTCTTGTTGGATGAATGATGAATATAAGAACCCAACTGAGCACATGTCAGCACTGGAAGAATTCACAGCAGTCATCATTTATTCATTTATTCAGATTGATTGCATGAATATTCCATTAAACTCAGTATTATCCAAGATGGTCCAAAAGCATATTTCATCAACCATAGTACTTCTCTGCTGCTGTTATATGCTCCCATTACACATCACTAACTGTGTCTCCTCTGTCTCTCTCCCTGTACCTTTCTGCAGGTTGCCCTGGCTCTGGAGCTCTACGTTTCTGATCAGCTGTCACCAGCCACATCAATCTGCCCAGTGTTTGATTGTTGTGTCTTGTTGCTTTTCTTTTCTTTTCTCTCTCCTCTATCCACTCACCCCAACTGGTCAAGGCAGAAGGCCGCCCACCAAGAGCCGGGATCTGTGGAATTTCACTTTGTAGATTGTCACATTACATGAGACATTCCAGCAACGTTTAACGTTGCAAAAATTACGCTGCAGTGGCTCTGTGTTAGTAGGGAAGGTCAGCCACTCAGTGTGTTTCAAACTATCTACCCTGCCATACTGGCTGCCATTGTCTTTCCAGTGTACTTCACTGCTGGTTGTTTGCATGTCTTTGTAGTCTGTAGTAGATGATGAATGGTTTGAATGGACATAACATACACTTTTGGAAAGTGTCTTCTTGAAAGAATTCTTGTATTTGATTGTACACACAAAAAGTGATGGATGTAGTCACTTGACAAAGGAAGCAGGAGAGCTTGAGAGAGCAGTTGAAAGCATGCCTACTTTTAAACCTGGATAATATATGTGCAAAAGACTTGGACCTGTGACACCAAGCTGACGGTCGGCTGTCAGCCACTGATGAGCTGTCAGTGAACGTCTGTTGCCCTTGCTCTTTGCACTGTGTCCCGCACCACTGGCACTAGTCGGACCCTGTCAGTGGCTTTTCAGCTGATTCGGCATGTTGAATTGGCAGCAGAGGCCATTGGTGAGAGAGACAACTCTGATTGGCTGATCATCTTAGGAAATCAGTGCACTAGAAGAGAAATGTCTGGGGAAGCGATTGACTGTCACCGTGCTGGTCGGCGTCTAGTTCCATAGACTATAAATTCCCTTCTCTATTGTTACACCTACTGCACTTGTATATACTGTATAGCACCCATTAAATCCTTTGCACCGAAGTCAGCCATCTGGGTCTGTTCTTTATTCGCTCACTCCCCGTGGGTGAGAGACTCTGACAGCTTCAGGTGGTGCATGTGGCAAAATTTTGAAATGCACTGTCACTGTTGGCGTTACTTTCCTCAATTTTGTATGCACACAAGCTTGTACCTTTCATTTGTCTATCACAGTATTTTGGAATAATGATTTAACAAAGTGAATTTCATGCATATCCGCACTGCAGAAGTGCAGCAGCTGTGGGTCAAAAATGAATGACTAAGATTGTCATCCCACCATTGAAAAGATGGTTTCAGATGGTGGCTGATAATCCACCAGTCACTTTGTCTGAAGCATTCTGAGCATTTTGCTGTGAACAGAAAGTACAGCTTTTGGGGCTCTGGGTTCCTTGCTCAGGGTCCCAGCACACATTTAGAGATTGCTACTGATGACCACTTGGTCACAAGTCTGCTTTTTGATACCCCTTAGGTTTCTCGACATCATAACACACCAGTTCTTCCTGAAGCACAATTTTGTAAGCATGTCATGCTCCATAAAGTGAATGTACTCACATAAAGTCAGCACTGTTTGAGTGCTGACCAAAGTTCACTGACCAAATCATAAAGCAAAGGCTTGTTTTCTTGTGAATGACTCTTGAATCTTTCAGACTATTGAATCTGGCTGGGCACAAACAGCAGTGACAGGCAGATGCTGCTGAATGAAAGCTCTGTCAAAACCAAAAGTCTCAGACAGTCTCCCTGTTCTTCTGGAGTCATTCTATTCCGTGCTTTCTGAGAGCCCTCCAGCCACACAGCCTCTTCATCATCTGTCGGTGGCAGGCCTCAGGTCAGCTCAAAGAGGCAGCAGGTGGTCTGTGGTGACCTCGACCTCTCCACATCCAAATGGCTGAACTCTGGATCTGCCCAAGTCGCAAGAGTCTCAGTTCCAGTGACGTGCGGTGAGGTTGACAGCTGGTGAGGCACTAACTCTTTTACAGTCAGATTTACAAATACAAATGAACCGTTAAATTGTCTGTTAACAGACAATGCATTATGTTTTATATCTCATATCAGCATTCTTCACACAATTGTGACCATATTTAATTTGAGGTGAAAATTTATTCCAGTTGAGCTTATTTCTAGCTAGAAATAATAAAAGTTTATGGTCTTACCTTTACTTGTACACGAAATCCATTTGTCAGCTGGTATTATTACAAACCCTTTTACTGTTCGAATCCAATATTAAAACAAATTTTTTCAATAAAGAAGATCCTTCTGGACAAAAATGTCCAGACTGTCAAAAATGTTTTGATTGAAAGTCCAGATTTGCGAATTTTCTCAGCTTGGAAATGTAATCTTCCATTTTGATAAGGTGGATTGTAAAGGAAATATATGTAGCCCACCTGACTCACCAGAATTACAGGGAGGGCTCTGAGTTCGGTTAATCGGTAGGATAACTATGTAAAAGTGATGTCTAGAGAGTCTTGCGTCTCATACTGTCACACGCTACACCAACCTGAGGTACATACAGCTTTATACAAGGGATGCCACCACTCAAACACTCACAATCGGTGATAAAGATGAACTAAGGCACAACTTTAATACAGATAATAATAATGAAGACAGATTACGCAATACTGGAAAACATGCGGCCATTCGAAGCTGTGGCCGTAAGGTCTCCGATGCCTGTCGTGGTGGCAATCCCCAAACGCGGCGAGTCGATGCTTGTGAGCGTGAAGGCCTAAAACGATGTGGCCGTTTCACTCAATTGAGCAAAATAAATAAGGGTACCTTAGTCTTGGGAGTGTGCAGTCTGTAGCAAAACAGAAATGAATGGAGCAGGATCAGAACACGTAGTCGAAGCCAGGTAATCGCGGGACATGCACACATACTAAGGGTATAAACCAGCAGCAAGTTAACTGAAAACAGGTGTATAAATACAGGACTGGACGGAGCGATAATGAACAGCAGGTGAACGGTGTGGAGACTGATTGTCCAGGGGATAATGAGCACAGGTGAGTGGAATAAGGACTAATAGCGGTGACAGAGGAGTGGGAAGAGAACAGGTAAACAGAAACGTAAATATGGGAAGTCGAGCTACGCAGAACAGTCTCCTAAGCAGTGGATTAGTGGTTCGATTCCAAGCTTGTCCTTGAGCAAGACACTGAACCCCCAGTTGCTCCCGGTGATAACACCGGTGTGTGAGCGTTTGGGAGTGCAAATGGGTAAATGGTCAAGTAGTGTGAAAGTGCTTTGAGTGTGCTGTAAAGCGTAGAAACGTGCTATATAAGTATAGCACGACCATTTACATACAGAACAGATTGAACAAATAATTCACTTTTCTATAGTAAATAGGCTGTAGCATACAAAATCAGGAGAAGACTTAGAAAAGCATGGGCTAACATGAACTGGCCAGTTTGTACAATCACCAGGTTACAGCCTTTCTCTTCTGCTCTCCTCTGAAGCAATGAAATGGTGCCACATTCACATCCAAAGTGAATTCTTTGAATTTCCTTCCCACCGGTGTGCTACTCACAAATGCATGGAATGAGAGTAATGCCAGCGGACTGTGGATAAGAAACTGCTGTGTGTTGTGGTAGGTAGTCCACTCCCTGGGAGGAGGGAAAGTGCTGAGAGACTGCTGGTAGTGATCTCCTTTATTGGTTTTACTGTCATTTCTTTAATGCGCACAGGAGCCCAGAAAGCCTTGGCTTTACATTGCACTGTTTTTAGATTGAGATGGTAAAATGAAGTATGTCTGATATCATGTGACTGTGTGTCTCCTCTTACTAGAATCCATCATACTGATAGGGGGCTATGAAACTTGCCGCTCCTACAGACACTGGTTTAATCACTTCCCTCCACTGTCTGTCTCCGACCAGAGGAAGGAGGGGCTGGAGAAACAATTGCATTTCCTTCCAACAAACTGTCACCTTGTAGGGTTCTGTTGAGCAGAACAGCTTTCAGGAGACTAATGGGCAGCTGCTGGTGTCATCTTTTTTTTTGGAGTGCATGTGAAGTTGTGAAGGTGGTGGATAGGGGGTGGCAGGAGGCAGATCCGTAACCTGAGTAGAGGTGCATCCCTAGTTTATAAAGAGAGGCAGGGCATGAAAAGAGATGCTGAAGAAGACTGAGGGGAAATTATAAGATTGAGTTTTAATGACAAGAAACAAACAAACAATCAAAAAACACAATAGGGCTAGTCAGCAAGGCTTTGGCTAAACTGTGAAGGCTAAGCACTGCTCTGACTTTGATAAAAACTTCTCTCTGTCATCGCACAGACACACTCCTACATGTCTTGCATAAAGCAACATAACACTGATATATCATGTTGATGTTGACCATACTGTGATCAAAACTCCTGCCATTCATTGTATTTTAACCTAATACCAAGGCAGCATTGTGATCAGGTTCTATATGGTTCTAATACTTTTATGCTATGAAAATGTAACAGAATCATATTAGTACAAATGATCAACTGTCAACAACCAACAAGTGGTGTAGTCTTTAACAGACCCATATCGGCCGACCTTTCAACACAGAGTATTCACCCTGCTCGCTGCACGTTCAGAGTGTAATGCTCACTCACAATAGCATGTGTGCATGCAGTCCATGAATCATTAACCATCTGCTGGTTGGGTGGAATGAGGGAGGGAGGGTTGGGTGGAGAGGTGGATGACAGAGAGGAAGAGAGAGCATAGAACAAAGTCTGCTTTTTTATGGCACCAAAACAAAGGATCTGTTTAGTTGCCTGCAGCATGATGGGAAGATTAGGATGGGGGGGTTGTGGTAGGGAAGAACAGAGTAGCCCAGTAATCAGTCATGGTGGTTAGCAGAGGCTGCTCATGACACTGATATTTTATTGTCTTTCACTGTAACTTGGTTTAATGTTTATAAAGGCTATTGTGTATCATGATAATGATATTGTATTTTATATTGTCAGGGATCAATCCAACCAGATAAACACGTCCTCTAACACCAAATGATTACTGTCCTGTCATCTGTCAATCAAATAAGTTACACTGCTGTCAAGTTTGGTTATGTCAGTTTTGTATAGTGATGTTAGCAACCATTTTGAATAATTGTGTGGATGCTGACAAGCATCCACACTATGTTGTCCTCTTATTGTGTGGATGCGTAAGCATCCACACTATGTTATGCAGTTCTTTATTATTCTGGTTTCTACCACTGTTTTTCGGCATCTAATTTCTGCAGCATACTTTCACCTAGAAGGGCCATTGAGGTATCAAACTGTTTATCTCCTTAAGGACATGTGTGCTTGTATACAACTTTTTTATAACTTTTATACTTTTTACAATATTCAGCTTTTTTTACAGAAATTTCCCCATTGGAAATGACTGGGACAAAGTTATAACTTTTCAATTTGTTTAATATCATGACATAATACAACAGTGTAATAACACAACAGGCTGCTCTAATTGTTTGAAACTGAATACAGAAATGCCCATTTGCTTGTCGCTGCCTCTCTGGTTGTCGCTCCCTGCTTCTCTCTGCAGACGCTGTCAACAGCTGCTTGTCAAATGTATTCAACTCGTGAGAAGTTGAACCTTAATATCTCAGGCATACTGTGGGCTAGAAACGCCATTTCAACTGTATTCAACCCGTGACATAATCAGGTATTGATGATGTAAATATCTATTGATATCTCTTACTACGGTTTATTTTGTTATTAATATTTATATTTTATCTACCTCTCCATTCAAACTCAGTGCTCTGTGGATCCGCGAGTCATGGGAATAGTGGAGGGGCAACAAGCAGCAGACCTCTCACTTCCCCTCATCTGTGTTTGG
>NW_018127957.1:495504-496782 GCF_001952655.1 Monopterus albus
TTTTTAAACGAGGTAGAGGCTGACTTAGCCCACTAACATTATGATAGGCTCCTAACAGCTAGCGAACTAGACACAAAGCGCTTTATTTACAATAAAGTTTACAATGATTCATGTGAACTGTTTAGTTAAGGTTACACGGTGTTTGTACTTAGGAATGTGAACACTGAATAATTTTTCAACACTCTCATTGACTTTTTATAAGCGAATTGTGGCTCAATAGTGATTCTGAAAATACCCTCGAAGCAAAAGTAAGGAGTTTTATATCACCACGGTTTCCTCATTTTGTGTACCATCTTGACTTACATTGCATTTTGGTTAAAAATCACAAATTTTACCATTTGTCTGAAACTGACAGCTATTTATTGTAGATTTAATTGCAATCACACAAAATCATAAAGTTACACTTATTAAATACAACAATCTGTTTGCTTTGTAAAACACTTATTTCAATTCTGCCAGACAAATATTAAATGTGAATCACTTCTGACACCATGTTCGAGTCTTGTTATATATTTATATCGATGTAGCTGGGTTCAATAATACAGACGACCGTGCGCTCAGTGCTGTTCTCTGGTGTTCACTTTATTTTTCTCCCCCTCACTCCCGCACTTAACCTTTCCACCAAGGTTCCTCCCCCACAGGATATCACCTGATACTACAAGACCCTCTGTTTCTTCCACCTGATCAAGCAGTGCATCTCGACCTTGATACAGATCAAAGTCCAGCACAATGCCATCTGCTGTGGCACAAAGTTCTTTATGCCAACAGGGTTTGGCTTCATTGGCAGATATTGCCTACATGGACAAGCAATTCACTGTGGTGAACACCTACCTTTATTGGACTTTTCCTGAGGGCTTGGTCCTGGTGTTGGCTCTTCTGAGCCATCATTTGAGCCATCAGCCTCAATCTGCTGAGTTTGGTGGCTACGTCTGGCAGTGTGGGATCTGGCAGTATCATAGTCTGAAACTGTCCCTGACCCTGTATATGTCAACAAGTGTTGTAAATTAGCATTTTGCCACAAACATTGAATGTTGCTGTGTCTATATATATCCTTCACCTAACCCTTAAGTCCCAATGACCTAAAATAAACAAATATCCACTGGGTCTTGGCTAACTATTATTTTTTTATCATGGAGACGGCAGGTCACATAATGCACTCGGCTTCTCCCAGTACAGCCTGCTGCGTTCTTCGGGCTGATCAACTCTGGGAGTTGTGCATTTGTCCTTACTATGTCAATTACCACTTTTACCGATTGTCTCAGTTTGAAGAATCTGTCA
>NW_018127957.1:500087-501880 GCF_001952655.1 Monopterus albus
TTCCTGCTTGTATTTATTGTGTGGATGCATAAGCATCCACACTATGTTATGCAGTGCTTTATTATTGTGTGGATGCTGACAAGCACACTATGTTTTCCTCTTATTTATTATTCTGATTTCCTCCGTATGTTTTTCAGCGATTATGCTTTCAGCTACAAAAGCCATTTTGGTATCAAAATGTTCAGCTTTTTAAGGACGTGTGCTTGTATTTTTGTTGTTTGTAACATTTATACTTTTTCAGCTATTTAGCATTTTTAAACAAATTTTGCCCCATTCAAATGAATGGGAAAAATTTTCACATCTTAATAACTTCAGCATATCTTCAGCTAAAAACACCATTTCAACTGTTATCTATTCAGCAACTCTTCAGCTATTCATATTGTACACAGCTTTTTGATATCTTTTACAGTTTTTGCATAATTACTGCTTATATTTTATACCTCATTTCCATAGCCACACCCTAGTAGTCCTCAGGGTGTAGGACCACTCTCCCTCTCTCTCACACACACACACATACAGCAACTCTTCAGCTATTCATACTGTTAACTGCTTTTTCATATCTTTTATGGTTTTTTGCATAATTGGTGTTTACATTTACTGTGGTCTCCAGTTTTCATCACGTCTGCATAGGAAACCTGAGACACATCACTTGGATTTGTGTGCTTTACCTGGTAGCCATGACAATGGTCTGCTTCATAATTGTGACACTCTTTTTACCATGTCAGCATACCATACCTTTGCTATAGGTGAAACGTCATGTTGACAACCCTCTTGTACACCTTCAGCTGTACACTGTAGGCACTTTTACCTCTGTACAGCTCTGAGGACTTTCTGCTGTTTCACCTGTTGCTGTACACTGAAGGTCATTAATATACACTGACCAGGTATAACATTATGACCACCTGTGTTATGGTGAGCACTCGCGGAGACAAGTGAGCGAACAGGCTGGACCCAGATGGCAGGTGCAATACTGATCACAAACTTTACTGCACTGAGAAAACAAGTTATGGAGATAACAGTCAATATGCTGGAAATGTCCGCCAGAGGAGGCAGAGCTCGAGGGGTCCACAGATGGGGAGCTGTAGGTGGCAATGCAGGGCAGACGAGGGAACCGAAGATAAGTTGAGACAGGTGATTATAGCCAGCAAACTCAGGTGGGGCAGAATCTTTGTATTTTGGTAAGAATCTCCTAAATGTATACATTCTATTATACTGTATGTTCATTATTCAGGTCATAGTTAAAGGTGGGTGTACTGGACTACATTGTATTCAGAGGTGTCTGTATATTTTTGTCCTGCCCATTCACATACATGAGAAGGTCCAAATATTACCATCACCTCTTAATATAATTAACTCAACTCAACTCAACTTTATTTATATAGCGCTTTACCACAGCACAGCTGACCAAAGCACTTAACATATCATACAAATATAAAAACAACACATAAAAAGCTATGAACAATAATATAAACACTAACACCACGGACAGAGTGTCATTCCTGATCAAACGCCAATGAATAGAAGTAGGTCTTCAAATAAGACTTAAAAGTGGACAGTGAGGGGGCCTGCCTAATATAAAGCGGCAAGGCATTCCATAGGTTTGGACCTATCACAGCAAAGGCTCTGTCCCCCCTAGTTTTCCGCCTGGCCCTTGGTGCCTCCAGAAGAAGCTGACCTGCTGATCTGAGGCACCGCGATGGATTATACGGATGCAAAAGTTCCACAAGATAAGAAGGTGCCAGCCCATTTAAAGATTTATAAACAAATAAAAGAATCTTAAAACGACCCCTAAA
>NW_018127957.1:510516-515558 GCF_001952655.1 Monopterus albus
GTATTTGCACCGGAAATGGGGGAGCCTTACCTCATAAAATTTCTTTCTCAGCCTCTGGTCACATAATAGCTCGACCATCTGATTATCCTTGCTGCTTAGAAACACAACGCTTTCCATGTCAATTCCAAAGGGATCTCTTATCCAGTGACTATTGTCATGTTTCTCTGGAAAGCAGTCCTCAAAGCAAGCATGTAGACTGGTCAGATGCGCAGTGATAGTTATTTTCAGGGCATTTTTGGCTGCTGTATTTAGCTCTCCTGCTGCCTGGCAAGTGTTGGGAAACATGTCAAGTCTGTTTTAGTCAGTGATTTATCCCCAACCTCAACTTCTTTTTGAAGGCAGTGAGTTTGTCGGTCTGTTCAAAGATGTGTCCTCTCCCCTGCAGACATGTTTAAAGTGTTGAGGTGCTCAAACACATCGGCGAAGCGCACGAGCCAGAGTTCATTGCTGACCATCTCAGTGTACGGGGAGTTATTGTATGAGAGGAAGGCGGCAATTTCATGTTTAAGCTCATAAAAGCGTGACATTACCTTTTCCCTCAAAAACCAGCGAACCGCTGCCTCTCCTCCATCTTTCTCTCCTCTGCTCTCTCTATCCTGTGGGCTCTGCACCTCAGCTGTGTTGCATTCCAGTAATTAGCAACTGGTTTGTCGCTGCATACAGCTGGGGTGCATCCCGATGATTACCTTCGCCTCCTTATATAAACCTCTGGCAGACGCTTCATCTTTGCCGGAACATTAACTACGCACCACGTAACATACATGTGGTTAGAATACTACGCTGACAGACACTGTGCGTTTTGGCTTGACTCTACCACACTACCTACGCGCTACACTATTTTACACTACACTTACACTACACTACATATCATACATATCCAAGTACCGTACTTTCCCATGTTATGTTCTTTTGATACTTTGTGTTCTCTTTATTTACCTGCTACCGTCATGTTTTTCCCCCTAGCACCTGGGTCTGCAAACTTGAGTCCAACCTCAGTCCTCCCTCACCCTCCTGGTGAGGGGGGCTACCATAACACGAATGATACAACTGGATGTGCTCTTGTAGTGGTTAAAAATAAACAAGGTTCCAGAGGAAATATGTAATAGAACAGTATGTAGTTCATATATAGATATTATTTGTACTAGTTGTGTAAGGGTGAGCTAAGTGTTTATGGGTTCATTAAGTTTGTGTGAGCTGAACAATGAGCTAAATATAAGGTTGGTCAAGGTGTTTCCTGTTTTTGAGTACAGGGTGTTGTCTCCTAAAACTGGAGACAGGAAGCTAAGTTCAGAAATTGACGTAACAGCCTAAGGAAAGCTGCAGATAAAAGAGTGAGCCTGAAGGGTTAGGCTGAAGAAGAGAGGATGACAATGCTACCGTGAAAAGTGTACCGTAGACAAGGGCCGGGGGGAACGAGGACTGACTCTGGGTTGACAGAAAGACTGACTGACGGTACCTCGTGACCAACAACAACTGACTGGACTGACTGGCGCTTTTGACAATGTTCTTATTTAATGCTTTATCTATCACATTGCAGATGGAGAGTCCCTGTTCTCTGTTTCCCTAACTACAAGATTATCTGTTTAAATACTACTCTATTCAGAATAATTGTAATATTAAATGATCCTTTAAATTATCTTTCAGTGCTGTATCAAGCACTGGCACCATATCTTTAGCCACGAGTGCTTCTCGGTGAAGAAAGCAGGGAGTCCACATCGCATTCAGTGCTCTCTCCAGGATTTTCTTCACAACTCCTGAGTTTTTTCCAGTCATGGAAGCTGTGCCATCAGTTGTTACCCCAGCACAATTGTACCAATGCAGTCCCACAGAGTCCAAAAACAAATCAATAGTGTTGAAAATGTCCTCTGCCTTTGTGTTTTCCATACTTTGTGAGGCCTGTTGACACACAATTTCAGCTTTTGATTTCATCTTAAATACAGTAATTATTCATCTTTTTGCTTTGATAGTTATTCAAGTTTTTTCAACTTCCACAGTTGTTCAGCCCTGCATCTCATGCTTCAGGTGTTTCAAACTACTTCTGCCATTTTTTCACAACTTTCAATTATTTCAACTTCAGCCATTTCTTTTCATCCTTGAGATGTTTCAGCAATTGATTGCAGGTACTCCTTCTGTTGCTACTGCTTAGAATCTGTTTGCAAAAAAAGCAAGATGGCAACCATCATATTTACGATAGTTTGGCCTCACTTTTGCATAGACAAGGGAAGTGCTGATGCCATGCCCATCATATGTACAGTCGTAGCTTTTAGCTTAAGTACAACTTCCCACAACATGGCTGCAGACTCTTGATTTTCTCACTCAGTACACATCTTGGTTGCAAATAAACCTGTCAACTTGAAATTGTTCTATTTTGAAAACTAAATAAATAAATAAATGAATAAATAACTTGTATTTGTCTTTGAAGCAATGTTACTTCATCAAGTATCTGTCATTCTGAGTGAAATGTCTCAACAATTACTTGCCCAACAATTTGATATTCACACCCACTTCACACAGAGATTGGCCAGCTGTGGAGGTGAGAAACTACTCTGGGTTTGAACCGGCTCTCTCTTGTTTTGAGCAAATTACAATTTTCAGGTAAACTTCCAAACACTTCGCAAAACCTCCTTTTTTCAAATATAATGAATCCTTAAGTTCAGTCCACTCCTGGTTCACAGTTTTGTTCAGCTCAGTACAAAACCTGGTTATTTTATCACTCTTTATAAAAGTAATAACTTAACGCTATGAGGAAACTAATGAACTATATGATCATACCAGCATCCAGCTATCTGCATCTGAGCTGTTACATCAGTAATGTGTTTTTCAGTATCTTACACAGTCTTTCAGCAATTTTTTAATCCAGAAGTAACATACTGTACATACAGTACACTATATCATGGCTGACGTGATAAGTTAGGCAAGTGAGGGGAGAAAGTAAAAAGCTTCTGATCTGGGTAGTGACAGCCCTGATTCTGTGCACTCACAGTTGAGGATGCATTCATGCACTGAACACCTCTAATTGCAGTTTACTAAATTGGCTAAATTATTGAGAATGTGGGGCCAAAACAAATCAGGAGTCTCACAATGATAAAAGCACTGCAGTCTAAATTATTAGGTGCAAACGTGTGAGGAAGGAAAATGAATGGCAGCAATGACAAAGTCTATAATTCATAGTTACTATATTACTCTTTATTGTGGCATTTTCTTAAAGTATATCAGTCATTGGAAAGTACCATTCAGTCTCACCAGACATCACTGGCATGTTCACTTCACATTGTTGTACAGTAGGAAAACCATTATGAAAAACCCACAGTGAAACCACAGAAATGAGTAACCTGTGGTTAGTGTTTAAATAGCTCTTTGACGGTGTCAACAACAACAGAAAACTGTTCTAACAAAGAAGTAGATTACTGCAAGGCTGTTTTTTAGGGATGCGCATTCATATGTAATAAAATGTATGTAATTACTGGACAGGGTTTAATAAAGTGCTCAAGTTGACTTTGACTCTATAGAGACAGGAGATGAACAGGGCTGACGCAGCCTTGACATTCTGTGGCCTTGCGAAGTTGACTTGATAATGGTAGGCATGTCACGTATGTATGCCAGCAATTCCACATGGCCACACTTTGTAAATCGGGAGGGTAGAATAAAAGTTGAATGACAGATCAGATGATGACTTGTCTGTGGCCACACTAGCCTTTTCAAAAATATGGACAAAAATTAATTGATTTTAATAGACTCATAGTATCACATTGCCTAGAATTAACTCTAAGCAAAGATGGCAAACAGGGAACTAATGGCTGACTTTTCATGTTTTTTTCCATTGTTCCATGTTTTGTTCCTTTGATGGGAGTGTCTGACAGTGTTGTACAGCTCTGTTCTGATTGGTCTGTTCTAATACTATATTGGCTTTTGGTCAAGCAAATGACCACCTGAGTGATGAATTTGTCTGTCTTTATAATGATTGCTCTTCTGTGATGTCTATTTGACAGTGACTAAGAACTCATTGAAACATTGCTCTGTTAAATGAAATTTGATAGGAGCAATACTGTGTTAAATGAAATTTGATAGGAGCAATATTTTATATGACTTTTATCTTTAGTTTGTTTTGTAATCTAGCATCAGTCAAAGATAATGCTCTCAAGCTTATGTGTGTGGTAGCAAACAGCAGTGTGCTGCAATAATGGCAGGGGGCAAGGATCGAGCATAGCTTCAAGCTGTCACACTCCCGACTTAAAGAAACAGTGCACTAACTCTGCATTCACACCCCATTACACAGCAGCTATCTTACCCAAGCCACCAGTCTGGAGGAAATGAAGTATCATCGTCATAGGCATGTACACACGCACAAACACGTATCACAATCTCAAGTGTTTACCATTGTTGAGGAGTGGAACAGTGAGCTGGAAGAAGCCAGGCAGGGAAACAGGGAACTAGATGAGCAAATGTTGATTTGTATGGCATTTAACCACTGGGCCTATGTTAGCGTTGTTGAGTAGGGGTGGTGTAGGTAACATTAGTGTGCAACACAAGAGTAGGATATGCATTAGGTCACTTGCATGGAAACAGCAGACAGCTCTCCAACAACCTTGTCTTTTTATCTTGGATTGGGGGTTTTGCATAAACAGCATTTGTAAAAAGCCAGGGACACCATCAGTGCCAGAATTGCCTTATTTCTTGGATTTATCACAGCCCAAGGTTATTAACATGTCCTTGTTCTGACCAAACCCTGTGATTTGTCCTTCACTTTTAAATCCCAGCCTCTAGGCTCAGAGTGCTTCAACATTCACATCACACTTATACCTTCTATCTATTGTGCACACACAGTTGTGCATGTTCATAGACAGGCATGCATTCAGTTAGAGCTCTCCGCCCACACATACGCCAAAGCTGAGAGGGGAAAGGCTATGGATGCCTGATACGTCAACACGATCTGACAGAGACCCAGTAGCAGGAAAGTGGCCAAATGCTTGTGCAAGGACGGGGGCAGAATTAAAGCTATTCAAAGCAGTATGCATCTGTCTCTCCAGGCTTAAGCACAATAT
>NW_018127957.1:515621-518608 GCF_001952655.1 Monopterus albus
GTCTCAGTAAAACAGGCATGGAGGCTTCTGGTCCTGGGCTCAATCCACTTATGTAACATTGTCACTGGTGGAGAAGGAGCACCATCTGGGCCTGGGGCTACTGTACTCTCTGTCCTTGATGTGTGTGCATGTGTGGCCATGCCTTTGTCAGTTTGTAAAGCAGAGAAGAAAGGGGTATCACTGCTATCCCATTCTGTTATCTCAGTCATTAAAAGTAAACAGTGATTCAAATTCAAAATGACATTTTCCACAGAACCTTCACAGTTGCTTTAGTATAAATGGTGATAAATGTGCTAACATTTCTCCATCTTCATCCACCTATGGGTATCTCCTTTCTATTTTCAGAATCAGAATCAGCTTTATTGGCCAGGTGTGTTGGACACACGAGGAATTTGACTCTGGTACATTGGCTCTCAATGTGTATGTACATACGTATCAACAAGCAAAGGAATGTGTATTAGGAAAAGAGATAAAAAATAAGAGTAAAGTACTTATAAATAGAGACCTGTACATATATATATATATATAGAGAGAGAGGACCCGAAAGTGGGGGGCAAGTGGGGAATTTTTTTTATATATATATACTGTATATACACACAGTCTGGATTCAACGGAGCTATATGTACAATGTATATTTACAGGTATTGCACTGAGGGTTATTGTCCAGTCATACAGTCGTGGGTTAAGTGTTCATCAGAGTTACAGCCAGGGGGAAGAAACTGTCCCTGTGCCTGGTTGTCTTGGTGCACAGTGACCTGTAACACCATCCAGAGGGGAGGAGTTCAAACAGATTGTGTCTGGGTGTGAGGGGTCTGCAGTGATCCTCTCTGCCCTCCTTTTGACCCGTGATGAGTACATGTCCTCCATGGAGGGCAGGTTCACACCAATGACCTTTCTGCAGTCCTGACTGTCCACTGAAGTCTTTACTTGTCCTGTTTAGTTGCTGAGCCAAACCAGACAGTGATGGAGGCGCAGAGAACAGACTCGATGATTCCTCTGTAGAACTGTATCAGCAGCTCCTGAAGTCCGGAGGTATAGAAAACAGTATAGGACTTCAAATGCGGTTGCTATTGCTATTATGGGAGCCAATTCTTCTGGGGGAGATGGGCAATTGTGAATGGGGTGCCTCAGGGGTCCATCCTTTGCCCATGTCTATTTTCTATGTACACATTCCTCCTGCAACATGCTATTTTAGACACAGTTGTGCATTTTATTTGTATGCTGATGATTCACAAATGTATCTTTCCACTGATCCTGACAAGACTGACCATCTATACAGAGACAGGACAACTTTTTCTTAAATTCAAAGCGGGGTGTTTTGGATGTCTTAATGTTTTGAATGTTTTTTATTTGTTGCCTTAATTTTCTAACCTTGTTTGTTGTCTGTCTTCTGTGTTCTATCTCCCTGTTTTGTAGACTTTTACCTGTCTGTCTGGTTTGACTCTTGATGACTGTTGCTGCCTTTTGAACTAATTTTTCATTGTTTTTACTGTCTGCATTTGAGTAATAGATCTGTGATCAAGTGTTACAACTGTCATATGTAAATCCATGTAGATGGCATCAAACAGTAGGAGACTGTATTTATGAGTTCATCTTTTCATGTGAGACAGATAAGCCATTTTTGGATAATAAACCCCCTCACTGTGTAATCCGACTAATTCTTCTAAGTGTGAATCTGTTCTGAATGAGATGATTTATTTTGAGCCCACAGGTTGTGAAAGTACAAGCCCATACCTTTTCTACTCTGACACTCTTATAGAAAGCCAGTAGCTGGAGCACCTCCAAGGTTTGGATGAATATCAAACTCTGATACTGTATTTTAATCATCTTTACAGGAGATGAGCAACTATGTTACAAAATACCTTGGTGTTTGAGAAAGGAAGTTCCTTTTTCACCTTATGAACAGAATGTTTAACAACAGAATCTATATAAATTCTGTAAAACCCTCGGGTGCACTTATTAGTTTCCTGCAACGCTTTCAGTTGCACACCACTGACAAACAAAATAAGGATTGTAATCTGCTAGCTATACAACCACTTATCATGTGACCAGTGTTTTACCATTAAAGAGTAAGTACACACTAAATGTCTTATATAACCTTCCACATTTACATTTCTAAAAAGTGCAACAGAGTCATTGTGTGGCTACTTTGCTGCTTGGCTGACATCTCAAACTAAAAGAGAGGCTCTGCATGAGCTACTTCTGTTTTTGTTCAAGACATTTTGAGGCATTTTCTCCACAGATCAACCTGGACGTCTTTTGTCAGATTTGCAAAATACTCTCTCTGTGTTCTCTGTCAATGCTATTTCATGCCTCAGTAACTAAATGGCGCACAGTTGATCTGCTGGAGGTAAAAAAAAAAAAAAAACTCAGTAAGTGGTTTCAGTTCAAATGTGACCTGCTGTATTTTAGGAGAGGGAAAAGGCCAGCAGAGGAGAGTGTGTGAGTGCTGTTTTGAGCCCTGCAGCCTCCTCACTCAGGAGGACCAGCAGTAATGACCTCCCTCCGCTCTGCAGAGCACCTTCAGCCTGGCCGTGGGCTGAGGCAATCTGGTGCTTGTTTGTGCCGGTGACATCTGCTCCCACAGAGAACTGGGATTATTTCTCCTCTCTTTACTGAGTTCCTGAATATGAACCTGTGTTTTTGTGGATATTATTGCATGTGGGGATGTGATGAGTGAGACAGACAATGAGAAGAGCACTTGCTTATGAGCATATGCTTGTCAAGTGAAAAGTACAGTCTGAGTAGGATGGGTTTGTGAAGGCAGCTCCTGGTATTTTTAAACTAATTTGAAGCATAAATATATATTTTCTGTACTACTCTGTGTCTACTGCACACTCAAGGTTCAAAGTGTTTATTTGTCATATGCACAGTTAGGAAACGTGTTTCCCTGTACAATGAAATTCTTACTTTGCCGTCCACATGAATGCCACAAAATACAAATGAAATATAAAGTAGATAAATAAGTAACACAAAATCTAAGGCAC
>NW_018127957.1:519337-527586 GCF_001952655.1 Monopterus albus
CATTTTCCAGGTGAGAAAGGGAATAGTGGAGGGCAGCTGCGATGGTGTCTGAGGTGGCCCTGTTGGGCCGGTAGGCATACTGCAGGGCTCAGCTGGGCATGTTATGTTAATGTCTTGAAACTGTTTTAATCACTTGTTTTAGGCTACTTAAGACAATAACTCATACTGTCACACAACTGACTGATAGATCTCATTTCTAACATTTTACTGATAACATCTACTTTTATAAAAAATATAAAATACAAAGCATTTATCTTCACCTGATAATAACCTTAACTAAGTATCTACAGCCACATTTTGTTAGCTTAAGAGAAGGATTATCTTCCTTATTGTAATAAATCAAATTTAACATGTTCCTAGTAGTAACATGTTTTAACATCTTGAAATGAAACAAACAGTTTCGGCATTTCTTTGATTAGAACATCCCAAAACAGTATAAATGTCTCATGTTTTCTCCTGTTTGAACTGGCCACAACAGCCAGAATGTGACACATTTCAGAATCCTCTAGTATATGTATCTATGGACACTACTATACGCTGCCATATTCTGCTCTGTCAGTACAAGCGTGAGAGTAACATTCTGCAGTTATATTGAGACTGTGATGGACAATGATAACCCAGTCAGTCTTGATGTAGTTTCTGTCTGTGTCTATTTGTTAACCTAAATGGACTGGAACCAACCAAGCTCACTGCATGGTTGGTGACACAAAGAGGAGCCGGCTGACCCAACCAAGCTTCGAGTACAATTGGCGCAGCAGGGGGCTGAATGGAGAAAGCAGGAATCTAGTCAAGTTCATGCAAGCCCTAAATCCTTTTTGTTGATGGCAACTGAAGGCATTCTGTTGTTTCCTCTTAGTATCTAGTAAAGCCATAAGACTCAGTGGTAATTAAATTCCCCAGATCTAATGCACAAATAGCTTATATGGACATTTCCAGAATTAAGCCATTTGGCACGTGTTTTACGCCAGATGCCCTTCCTGACGCAACCCTGACTCAAACCCGGGCTGCAGCAGCGAGAGCATTGCACCTTAAACACTAGCTTACCAGGGATGGCTTTCTTTCTTTCTTTCTTTCTGGAAACCATTCAAATTACTTTTTTAGAAGGAGCAAATTTGAATATGGCCCATATCATCACATTTCCAAAACATTTTTACTCACCTTTGAGAATAATTGATAGCAACATGGGTTTGTAAGTCTTAGGTAGTTCATTTGTTAGCTCTTGTAGGGAGGGGCGTGTGAAATGAAGGCCAAAGTTTTCGACAGGCAACACAATGCAATATCACATTCCTGGATGACTGACTGTATTGACATTTTATCTCTGGCCAACGTGGCCTCTTTTTATAAAGATAGTTAGCCAAAAAGATAAAAGGGGGTCTGAAGCATCAGGCGCTATGCGGAAACTAATGAGCTTTATGAACGTACAAGCGTTTAAATGCTTTCTAGTATAAACTAAAAATTATAATATTCACCTGAAAATCAGCATAATTTGTAACCTTTAAATTTTCCTAGTTAACAACTGTTAGCATGATTTATTTGTTTGTTTGTTTTGTTTTTATGACACAGCCAACAGGCTTCAGTCTATTTTCCCTAATTTGTTATGATATTATTTGTAAAGCCTAACTTGAGTTTTAACCTGTACTGCTACTACTAGTACTCCTCTTATACATGTGCAGTGGAGCTGTGTCTGTACATTAATGGGATGTGGACTGTATGTTTAATGTATTCACTAGAATTGCTTGTGACTGTGATTGAGTTTATTTTTACCCCAGAGCAGCAGGCTACAGCGCAGAACAGCAACCCTGTTGGTTATTGAGAAAGTGGATGTATGAAAACTCTTCAAAAGGATAATGACACAAGCAAGCACATGTGCATGTGTGGGCTGGTATCACACATGTTTTGAGGACATAAATCTGTGGCAAGTCACCAAAACTGAAATCATTACATTTTTAAGTGTTAAGTCTTTAGGAAATTAATATAAGTCGATGTTATGCCTCCTAAAGTGATAGAAGCATGACTCGGTCGGTCGGTGTGTGTGTGTGTGTGTGTGTGTGGGTGCTGTTAATGCTGGCCCACACAATAGCCCCACATCATGGTCAACTTATATTTTTTATGGCCACAATAAAAGCTTACTGAACCAGATTGTGAGTGCAAACACCACGTGCTAAACAAAAGCAAGTGAAGAGGAGTGAAACTGTGAGTTACAGTGTCCCTGGGATGTGAAACACGCAATTTCTTTAGTGGTGGGAAGATACTATATATAGTGAATTGTGTGTGTTTTTGTCTTCTTCACTGTACGAATACACACCAGTGCTCTGGACCTAATCACAGTTTTCTCTTGGTCAGCATCCCAACAATCTCAGTGCTCCTTGCACAGCAGATTGAAGCCATTGACTTACTGCGGATCAAAACCAATTATATCTGATCACCAACACAAATGGAGACAGGGGAGCAAGGGAGAGAGAGGAAGGGGCCACTGAAGGAGAAAAGAGCGCATTCCAGTAACATTTTAGATTATAGCATGAAACAGTGAGGTAGTAGTAAGTCACAGGTGGGTAAACCGTAATTAGCTTGCATCCTTGACATTTATTACAGGTTTCTTTTTTTTCACAGAAAAATTGGTCATATGTAAAATCATAATCTGCACTGCATGAAAAATTTAATTGCACAATTCTTGTAGGAAACAATAGGTGCAGGTGCATATCATTGTGTCTACATGCTGAGCCTTCAGTCCCCGTCAGGAAGCTTTTCATCACTCAAGACAGTTAGACAGTAAGACACAGATAGAGACACTGCTGGCCCCCAGCTTTCAAGGAAGAATGCATTAAAATTCTGAAATGATGATGGCGCTAGATGCCAGGGAGGTGTAATAAATGTCTGCAACAGATTTTCACTGAAACCAACAATGTCGACCACAGTAACAGAACAGTTTGGGGCTCACTAAAGTCAGCAGGATTTATTCACTGAGAACCATGAATATCTGTATGAAACTTCAAGACAAGCCAGATACTCATTCCTAGTTAAAAATAGTTTTTTAAAAAGTACTGCTCTTGAATACTAACTCCCAATATAAAACCCATTATCATTTTACATAAGTTATGTTCACATTCTGCAATGGATTGGCGACCTGTCCAGGGTGTACCCCACCTTCGTCAGCAGGGATTTGCCACCCCCCCCACTCCCCCACGTTCACATTTAAAGCTGCACTCTGGATTTTTCATGTAAACAAAGAAAACTCATTGTGTATCCTTCTGCTAAATGTGTTGAGCATTATTGTAATTGTTTAAACTGTAAATTGAATGTAGATATTGTTCCTCATAATACGTTTGAAAATCACTAGCAGTTTTCTTCCTTGCCATTGCTGGCACATTGTTACATATCACTGTTACAAAGCCGTTGTCTGGCATTTGTCAGGTAGCTGCTAATGTTGCTCTGTGTCTGTCTGATGTATAAATAGGTAATTAATTGTTCACGAAACATTTTTATAAGCAGACACCAAAAAATGCTATATATTAAAAACAAAAATGGTTTAATAAAAATAAAAAAAAATCACACCAAGAATAAACACAGTTTTTAATTATAAACTGGAAGTGTGTAAAAATATAGAGTCCAGAAAATGACATTTTCTTTCGGCAGGGCCATGTGTGCATCGCTGCTCTGCTGAGTTCTTGCTTTGTACTTGTTTGCCATTTGTTTTTCTGTTCTGATGACACAAGATTTACAGGAATTTGTTTTGGAGTTGGAGGAGTAATAGAGCAGGGTAATGAGTGTTTTTACAAACAGACCCAAGGCCTTATCAGCAGGCCGTGTGTATTCCTAGTTAGTGTGGGACATTTTGTTCTCCTGGGTCATGTTGGGAGAAACAACATGTCACTGTCTCGGAACACAAACAAGGTGTAATCAGAACACAGAGGGGTTAGACCGATATATCTGTCAATACAGCAGATTAAAATAGAGTACCAAGCCAGCTTTCTTTAACAGTTCCCCAGCTATGACAGGGTTATTTCACCACTGATTTTATGCTACTGCTGAGCTGCAGGGGTGGATTTAGAAAGTTTTCAATGGGGGGGCCGACAGTGGCACAGCTGTGAACAAGGGGTGCACATTCTTAAATGTGTTAAGACTGACATTTAAAGCTTGGGTTATTAGCAATAACAGACACATTATTAATAATTACATGTTTATTTAGTGTAATAAATGGACCATAAAACTAAATATTAAACATTTAAAAATAAAATAATACCAATGATTAGCTGCTACTGTAGCTCCAAATTGCCTATTGCCTGAAAAATTAATTGCATATGATGATGATTTTTAAATAAAATAAACTAGTATTCAGTTTGTGGCTATAGATATGAATATGGTCAAACAGTGTTGGTGCATGTCAGGATGCATGTGGGGAGCCTACTTCCAGGATGCAGCCAGAGGTGATCTGCAGCCAGTATTTGGGAATCCAAATCCACATTAAACATTTACACATAAGACATGAAAGCAGCTCATGACTCAAGATAAATACCAACCACCCTGCAGACGTCTCCGCTGATCCTGTTACGCAGCAGGTTGTTAGGTATTTTTAGTCAGATAGAAATTGGATAGATACTTTATGTATTAGAAATGCTTAGTGAAGATAGGATGTCTAGTTAAACTGTTAAATGCTTAGTCATGCTTATGAGTTTCTACAGGGTACATCTGGTCAAGGATAACTAGAGAGAAGAGTTGATGACTGTCAGCAGACAGGGTGTTTAATATTATTATGATGTGTATAACTGTAGCCTTAGCCATAATATTTTCTTATGTTTAATGTCATGACATGTCACTAGAGGTCATGAGAATGTTTTTAGTTACACACCACTTAATCAACACACACACACACACATTGATTTGCTTCATGTTTTGACTACTGCTATGACCAGCTGCAAAGCTGGTAACAGAGACGTCTCGGTTGACGTTCCTGTGTAGTATGGGGCTAGCCCAACCGAGGGGATATAATGTATAGGCCTGGTGGGTTCAGGGTCTTTCATCTTACATCTGCCTGCGTGCAGGTTGGAGGTGCAAGATGCCTGAGCGTGTAATGTGATCCTTTGAATAAATCAGCACTGTTTTGAAGTTACTTGGACTGTCTCGTCTCTCAGAGTCAGTATGGTAAAAAGTACCGGGTACAACAAGGTAAAGTTAGTCTGACCTCACTGCGGCTGCTACCGCTGTTACAGTATCTTCAAACAAACAAACTTTCACATAGACATACCTTCATTATCACCATGGGGATATACAGTATGTCTGTTTTTGCATTTTATGGCGATTTGAGCAGCTTTGAAAGCAGCTGTAGATGGAGATAAAGGAGCTATAAATAAAGATATACTGTAGATATTCATGTGCAGTACTTCTACATAAATCGTTTTGTCACTGCCAATCTAGGAATGGAGAACATAACTGGCAGGAGAAGAAGATACAGGGAAAGAATCTTTCATACATTTCCATGTCCTGACACCAGTGACATCAGTCAGTCAGGTTTCCACCCGGCTCTTTAAAGGGGATGAGAGGAGCTGGTTGGACTGGACATGACTGGCTCCACCTGCTCACCCTGTATTCCTCTCTAATAATGTATTCTGCCTCTCCTCCGCAGTGCACCCAGCAAGGCCTGGCTGCGCACCAAACAGTGCTGTTCATGTGGTCACCAATATTGTAAAACAATGCTGAACACACCTATATGTGCCTTCTGGAGTTAAAACATGAGTTTAGCACTGTGCCCTGTTGCAGGGACATAGAGGCCCTAGATGTGAAATAGCAGACAAATTCCTGGCTAGGGATCCATGTCTGAAAGGGGCTTTGTAGTCATTGTATTGATTTTTCCAGCAAAAAAGGGCAGCAGGTCAAAGAGGTTCTAATACAAACACTACAAATACTGTCTGACTCTTAGAAGGGGGTCATCAAAGGGGATCAAATTGATTCTGGGGAGGCTTGTTCCACCACTGGTCAGCCTGCTGGCCCCAAATTGACACTCTTAGGAACTTACGGACCCATAACAGAACTTGTACCCCTTGTCTGGAGCTCTGCCTTTGTTTCCACATCACTAATCATTTTGAAAACAGAAGCTAAATTTTGGTTCCCCTCAGGAGCTAGTACTAAGTCAAGTTCCAGGTACTCGAGGGGGCAGAGGGTGGGTGGTAGCAGCGCTGTGTCCATGACGGGTTAAACATAAACATCACCTCTCAAATATTAGCATAAAACATGGTGTGTGAATATACACTCATACTGATGTGGCCTGGTGAAATTAAACCAGTGCAGGACACAACAATGTCTTTTGGGTGTTTTATTCTGAATATAAATAATTGGGGTTTCCTCCAAACAAAATATAAAAGGAACAAAACAATGAATTAAACAACAGTCAACCCTGTCCCTCTCTCATTCGGTGCGGGGCGTTTATGACCGCGCCCTTGCCGTGAAGTACAACAGAAAAATGCTCTTCCGTGAAAGTAAGGAATACAGAAAATCCAGAAATAACTGTGATGGCACATGTACAGAAAGTCCGTCTGCAGTAATCGATGCACGACACACTCCGCAAATCCCACGGGTCACACGCTGGGACTAAGATTACAAACTCGCGGTGTAAAAGATTTCCCTTCAACAACCGGTACAGAACTTCCGCTGAAATACCGCTTCAGTCAGGTGAACACACATGGCTTTTTTTGTTTCCCAGAATCCACTGGATTGATACCCAGCATCCTCTACGTTCCCAGGGTTACTTCTCTAAAAGCGGTAGTACCCCTTTTTCCATATCCAAGTCTAACAGGTGCATTTCCACCCGGCTACACTGATTTTTCACAAGTGGACCGCGGGTGAAGCAAGAACGATGTCACATTTGTGCAAGGCTGTCTGTTACTGGCAGATTTAGTGGCACGCATGATTAAGCATTGTGGTTACTGTGTCAGAAACCGCGCGCGATGCGGCCGAAAAGTGTTAGGTGAACTCAATTAAATAACCAGACGACGAAGTGTAAAACAAAACTGTCTCTTTATTAAGAGAACTAACGTAGAACAAAACAAAAAAAATCATACAAGACACGGTGAAAAACACAAAACTCACATGTCCTTATTAGCAGTCCGAGGTCAGAGCCAGCAAACACATACAAGAGCGGTGATCCAAAATATGTTGTCCAAAGATAAGTCCGTTAAGCCGATACACCTAGAAGCAGTCCTAGTTTTGAGGGCAAGGCAGAACAGAATAATCCAAAGAAACAGTCCGGGTCAGAAACACAAATACCGTAAATAGTGCTGGAAAGTCGGAGCTGGGTCCAGAACAATCTGGTAATGGGTGAAGGCTGCTTATAACGTGGTGCAAACTAATCGGGAGCAGGTGAATCTAATGTGAGTGATTAAGAACATAAAAAGACCGAAACTAAGGTGAAACAAAAACAGGAAGTAACGTCAAAATAAAAGCCGGACAGGAAGCAGCGGAACCGAATCATGACATACTGACTTGATGTCCTCTGCTTAGCTGAGTGTGTGTGTGTGAGGAGCACAGCCTCACCTCCAAAACTAGGAAAAATACATAGAGTGGAAAAGCAAAGCTATGGAAGCCCATTCCCGCCAGTTACTCCGACTTAGCTAAGTCGAAATTCTGACATAGCTAAGTCGAAATTCCGACATAGCTAAGTAGAAATAATGACTTAAGTAAATCTAAGTAGAAATTCTAATTTAGCTATGTCAGAATTTCGACTTAGCTAAGTCGGAATAACTACATAGCTAAATCGAAATTCCGACTTATATATGTCGAAATTCCTACATAGCTCAAAGTATCTTGACGTAAGCCTGTCAAGCGGAAGTAGTTATTCTTCTTCCTGTTTAGTTGTTTTTGGCGCGGAGACAGAGAGCTGCAGCACCCTTTACCGTAGCGTAGCGTGCACTGGATAACAAACAGCCATTGGAATTCACTCAAAACGGACCCACGCCTGAAATAATCTTCAATTATTCCATCCATCTGAACTGTGTGCTGTGAAAGGTGCTGTAGCGTTAGCTCTCAGTCTCCGCAACAAAACACAAAGAAGAATAACTACTTAACTTTACTGCTGCCACAAAAGATGTAGCTAAGAAATCACTACATTTTTCCACTTGCCAAAGATTTTAACAAACCAATCATCAATGTAAATTTTAATTTCCTAATGGTCAGCCATCTCCTCTGATAAAATTTCAACCCTGTCAACAGAGCCATCAGGAGCAGTATTATTTAAGATGTAAGTACAACACTGTTGCCCA
>NW_018127957.1:529350-532595 GCF_001952655.1 Monopterus albus
TTGCATTCGGAGTGGACCTGAGGTTGAACAATACAATAGGTGGAGCTTCAACCCAGCTTAGGTTAGTGTCTGCGCAGACTTTCGTGAGCCCTTCTTTTATAGGCCTGTCTGCACGCTCAACTTTGTCTCACAAACATGACCCCCTTCTGTAGGGTCTTGACTCATCTGTTTAGCTCCCTGAGCTACCTGATAACCTGCTGCTACCTTGGCAGCCAAATCTGCTGCATTATTACCTCTGTTTATCTGAGTCTCTTTTACTTGATGTCCCTTGCACTTGATAACTGCCACCTGCTTTGGTAGCAACAATGCTTGCTCTAATTCCAGTAACTGCTGCAAGTGTTTTACCGGATAGCCAGTTGAAGTCACAGAGCCTGTTCTTCTCCAGTGGCACAAGTCTACATGTACTGCCTGTACTGCATATGCAGAATCTGTGCAAATATTTATAACTTTGTCTTTTGACAACTGACACGCCTTTATCAGAGCAATCAGCTCAGCCATCCGGGCTGAACTTGGCTGTGGAATCCCATCAGCTTGCACTGATCTTAAGCCAGCCGTTGTGTCCTCGATCACAGCGTATGAAGCAACTAGACTGCCAGTAGCTGTCTAATGACTGTGACCATCACAGTACAATGTTACCTCTGCATTAGGTAACGGTTCCTTATGCAGGTTCTCATGCAGTCTCATCTCTGTGTTTGTTTTGCTCACACAGTCATGATCTTGCTCAGTGACCGTCTGCGTAGCCATGTTTGTTCCCTCACTTGTAAACTGTATGTGAGCCTGGTTCAATGGCTGTTGTAAGTTCTGGGTCAGATGTGCAGACAATATGAAAGCTTTGGAATCCAGAAATGCCCTGAAATGATGTGTGGTGTGTACAACAATTTGATAACCCATTGTGATATGTGAAGTCTTCCGTATCGTTCGACCGATTGCAGCAACATGTCTCACACAAGTTGGATGTCCCTTTTCAACATTGTCCAACTTAGAACTGTAGTACATCAACACCTTTCTCTATTTTCCTCCCCCTTTTGAAATAGGATGGCATTCACAGTGCCGTCCTTTTCATCAACATCCAAATGAAAAGGCTATGAGTAGTCAGGTGCATGCAAAGCACATGCGTGTGCCAAAGCCTGTTTAATGACAACAAAAGCTTTCTCTGCTTGTGGAGTCCACAACAGAGTAGAACCTTAGTTCTTATAGCCACGTTCACACTGCAGGCTGAAGTGGCTCAAATCTGATCTTTTTGCCCAAATGTGACCCATATCCGATTTCCTTATGACAGTGTGAACAGCACAAATCCAATTTTTTTAAATTCCGGCCCAGGCCACTTTCATATGTAATCCTAAATCGGATACATATCCAATGTTTTGCAATGCGACTTCAGTCTGAACAGCCAGGTCGCATTTCATGCGATTTTTATGTAATTGAAATGCAACAGACGTCACAATTCTGCGCTGGAGGAGGCGAGGCCATAAGTAATATTTGTGCTCTCCTTCTTCTTGATATTCTTCTTATCATTATTTCTTTATTTGGATTGCACATTAACTGGTACATCGCTATACACATGCTATCACAAGCCGCATCCATTTTAATTTTTGCAAACACAGTATGCTGCGTCTGACATCACTTCCTCTTCTGCCCATGCGGGTCACCTCAGGGCCGTATACCGTTCACACATGAGACAGATGGCAGTCGCATTTAAATGACAGTGTGAACAACAGCGCAAAAAAATCGGATTTCGGCAAAAAATCCGATCTGAGCATTAAGACCTGCAGTGTGAACGTAGTCAAAGTAACCCCTTGTGGAAGTGACAGATCTTTCAAGTTTTGTCGCAAGATGTTAAACATGGAGGGGGAGTCAATGAAACCCTGCGGCAGCCGCCGGGAGGGAAATTGTTGTCCCTGATCTGTGAAAGCCAACCAATTCCGTGAGTCAGTGAGTCAGGGTGCAGTGGCACAGAAAAAAAGGCGTTTGCCAGATCAGTGCATGTGAAAAACTTGTGTGATGAGCTTATAGCATTGAGCATGGTATAAGGATTTGGAGTGGCATAGTTTGTAGGGACCACAAGTTTGTTTACAGGTCGAAGGTCATGAACCATCCTGTAGTCAGGTTTCCCAGCTTTAGGCAACAAATTTATAGGTGTGTTCCAAGGAGAAGAAGTAGGAATTAAAACTCCTGCTTGCAAAAGCCCTTTAATTGTGTTTTGAATGCCACTGATTTGCTCAAGTTTCAGTGGATACCGAGCTCTGTACACTGGTACCGCCCCTGCACGTAGAGGTATGATGATGGGCTCCACATGAAGAAATCCCACATCCGTAGGACCAGAAGACCAGAGAGAAGTGGGCAGACTGTCTAACAATGTCTGAGTGAGCGGGTGATCTATGTTCTCTCTGCCATGACTCCTGGGAAGAAAACACTTTTCCAGTGTTAATGACAACTGTGAGGAGTGCTTGATAGCACAACACTGAGTTGAAGGTGAATACTGAAGATGCTTATTCTGTGTGAGCATCCAATCAATAGCTTTTGTACAACTATGCACCATGGGACCAAGATTCTTAGCTTCACCTCCCTCACCCACTAACAAAGTGATATGCTGAATCTTCAGACAGGGCATATAAGTCCTGAATTTCACTGGGTAGTGCAGCCAAATTTGCCACTTCTTGGGGCCCAATGTACAATTGTTGAATGTATGTTTGAAGCTAAAATGGCTAGCATGAAAATAGATCCATAGGACTCAAAGCAATGCTGATAGCTTAATAAAATAGTGTGGACAGGAGGATTTGGTGGTTCACCATGACCAAAACTGCTGACAGGTCGTGTAAAATGAGAACTGATGACTGGACGTCCCTTCTTACTGACCACAGGGTTTCTGCCACTGGCAGCCACATGCTGTTTTAGAAGCTTTGGGCATGACTAAAATAATAAGGAAACATTCATTTAATCAGTTTCATTCATTGAATCATACAAAGAAATAAGTATCAGCTCTCAAATACAGTGTTGAACAGAACCATCAGGAAAGGTAATGTCAACATGGCATGGGGACATCATCATTGTCACATTTAGGGAACACATTATGTCACAAGCCAAAAGATTAACAGGACTGGAGGGGGAAACCAAGAAAGAATCATAAAAGGACAGATTATTCCATTTACAAGGAACGTTTTCGGAAAGCAGCCACTCCTCTGTGTGTCCCGAGAAGCCATCAACAGGTATGGTATGCTTTGAAATGGAGAGTGGCATGCTAAGCG
>NW_018127957.1:532684-536365 GCF_001952655.1 Monopterus albus
CACCTGTTATCAGTTCTGGGCAGCCCTAATGTTGAGGCAACTGGTGTGAGCCAGGTGCTCGATGTTGGGCTGATGGTGGGAACTGCTGAACATGTCCATCCTGTGGAGGTGGTAGACCTGATACTGATATAGCGGTACACCCTGTGACTGCTGGTATAAAAAGGGGCATTTATGCAACCAGTGTCCTCTTTCAAAACTTCTCATTTTGGAGCTTAATATGTTACTTTAAAAACAGTCCTATGCAAACTTATGTGGTGTGATCTCACTTTGTTGAAATTTAAAATATGAATTCTGGAAACAAAAAAATAGTTAAATGGTTCAATATTTAAAAAAAAAAAAAAATTCAACGTACTCCAATTCAGTAGGTCATATCTGGATATACCATTTTAAAATAAAGATCAAGTCATTGAGATTGGACTGATGAAATTCAGACCCCAACATTCAAGATGAGAAATTCAATCTGAGACATCTGAGCTACCAAAGATAAGCAGTCAGTGACATTGTTTGTCCTCTAGGATATTTCTTCAGTTGTATGATTCCAGCAAGAAAGGTTCAGATGAACATTAGGGACATATAGTCATACAAATACTTTTCACATTAGGATGTTTCATTGCTATAAAAAAAATGATTTTCAAGTCAATAGATAAAGTTTTTATTTCCCTTGATACAATTTTTGGACCATTCTTTATCACTAAATGTCATTCACATCTTTTTTGCAGTTGATACACTTGTTTACTCAAAAAAGTAATATCCTGATATTTCAACATGGTCCAAGTATTTGTAGTAATAACTTTATTTCTGAAGGAGTTTACATTAAACTTGAAAACTGCAAATGTAGAAGTATGTCCACGCCAGGTCAAGCAGCAAATTTATTATTGAATAATGTTTTTACAGTATTCAGATAACTGTGGTTATCTGTGGTTATGGTTGCTATACCACTATTTACAGTTCTTCCTCAGAAACCCCACTGCTTTTCTCCCAATCTGCATCACATAGAAGTCAGCCCAGAGGGTCATCAGTAGCTGTGTGCTCCCTGGGAAAATATTCACCTTACTGAACGTTTCAGAGTAAATGCAAGTGGCTGGAGTGTTTTTTTATGGAGGCAGCCTCTGTGTCAGCTTGTGGCATTCGGTGCTGCTTAGTGAAGCAGGGTCATGTTCTCTGGTCACCCCAGCTATTCTACAGCCTCTCCAGGGGGGTGGGGGTTGGGGTCAAGGCAGGGGATAAATTGCTCCCTAAACAAATTAACAAGGTAGCTCTGTGCTCTGTTTGTTTATCTGGGGTTAAGGATGATAGGTGCCGCTCAATAAAAGGGATGAAAGCTACGTTACCCTTGTTTTTCTGCACTGCAATTGCTCTACATTTGCATGGCAGCATTGGTGAAACAGAAGGTGTGATTTTTCCCACAAGCTACTGGTTCTCTGAGGTTTACTCTAACTTTACAGATACTGGAGGTCGCGGTAGGGGCTGTAATGGAAAAGGTAGAGTAGGTTTTTAATTTATTCAATTTACAAAAAATTTACTAAGCTTTGAGAAGTAATACTGATGATTGACTGAAGGATTGGTGGATTTACCTAGAAAAAAATAACAGGTTATATCACCGAGTTATCACAAAACTCAGACTTTAATTGATTGATCTTCTGTCCATGGGAAGTTCTCAGGAGACAAATCCCTCTGTTGTGAAGGGAATTAAGCAGATTAATTTCAAATATTGTCAAGAGCATTTCATTCAGTACTTAGGATTAGACAACCATTTATAGATCAGGATAATCAAGGATAATCACCTTTATTTGGCCAAGTATGTTGCACACAAGGAATTTGTTTCCGGTACAGAACCAAGGCAGCCATCTGCAGCGCCAACTCACACCAGTGACACTAACCGTTGGGGGCAGGTTGGGGGGTTCAGTGTCTTGCCCAAGGACACTTCGACATGTGGACTGCGGACACCGTGATTCGAACCTCCAACCCTCCAGTTGGGAGATGACCGCTCTACCATGGTCACCCCCCAGGGATTGATTAGTGAAGGAACTTACCAATTTTTCACAATGTGTCTACATAGAAGGGGGTACAGCCATGGTTTTCAGTCATCTGTTTCATATCAACCTGATGGAACCAACAACTCCTCCAATCTAAATGAAAATATTTTGTTTATTATGAAATTAGTTGTTTGTCCAATCCTGAAATATCAAAATATCCTGACTTTAATCAGTGTTTCCTGTTCTAGAATAAGTTCTCATAGTAAAAGACTGGTCTCTAAACTCATTAATTTGGTGCAGCCTAAATGTATATTTTATCACCAACAGAGGACAATGTGTCTGAACTGTACTTTGCGATCTTTGCAGTTTGCACTGGAAAAATTGTGTCTTGTTGTACAACAGTGCCACTCAGAGAATGAACTTCAACTGTCCCATGTGACTTGCTTAAACTGGCTGAAGGAGACAGAAAACACTTAAACTTTTCCAAAAGGCATGCACAGTCAGCAAGAAACCCCCCAGCTTGTTTTAATGTGACTTCTTTTTTGTTCTTTGTCAAGAAGGTACAGGCCTTGACGTCCTGTCTATCTTTCACTGCAACAAGACAGGCGTGCTTCAAAAATAGTCCTATAGCATCCCCTTGTGGGGGACGACTGTCACTGTCCCCAGAAATCTGATTTCTTCTTTTTGCATCTGCATTATCCTGCTTATCTTTAGGAACTGTATTTAACCATTTAGACAAAAGCTTGTAGAGTACTGACCCCAAAGAGTAAGGTTCGGTCTTCTCCCACTCTTGTACAACATTTGCAGACATATTAAAAATTATGTACACGTAACTGGCGTTCCAAGTGAAATGATCTCTATCCAGAACCAGCTGATTCAACACAGGAAGCTTCTACATCAGAACTTTTTCTGATGCGCCCGATCGCTGGGGGTTCACCCAATCAACAGTTCTGTTTTAATTCCACTGAATACGCCGTCACCATAAATTCTATAATACAGTTTTCCCATAGACTATGCCCAGCCCCGGAACCAAAAACAACTCTGACCGAGGCACACTGTTGCACACCGAATTCTCCCCATAGCACTTGTTGCTATGGGATACACGTGACAGTGTTCAACAGCCTTCGTGCAGCAAACCACCCACACAATGATCAAGGAAAATAAAAAATATTTCCCTGTGCCCTCATTAATTTAACAGTTAGCAGTGATCGTCTTATAAATATTTAGACATTCAGGAATGTGCTCCACTGGGAAAAATCTCCCCCTGCTAATTCCGCCTCACAACAAGCCAGTCTTCCTACCGGAGCAAAAAGTCCTAAAACTTTAGGAGACAACCGTCAACATTTGTGGTTATCCACTTATTAACATGGATTTTACGTCTCAGATAGTCATCGATTACTAACTAGGGCACTTATTGTTCTATCCCTCAAATGAAAATATGTGCTTGCAACCTTACGTGTGGCAAAAACAAGACCAGCACATTTCAAGTAAGTGTTATCTTACCTTTACTGTAATCATTCAATTTTTAGATCGAGAATTTACAGTTCACACAGATCAACACACAAAATTTTGTAAGGTCCCGATATGCAGGAATTCTGTACAAAAGGCTCCTGCTCACCTGTTATTATTGCCGGCAAATGTTGATCAGTGAGTCCGTACACTCCCGACTGGAGTCCAACTCAGAATTCAGCCATTTCCGAAGGTC
>NW_018127957.1:536890-557047 GCF_001952655.1 Monopterus albus
GTTATAGCCCAGTATCGGTGAGAGTCGTTAGCTGTCTTTGAATCCTCCCCTGTCAACCGACGCCTATTGTCCTGGTGGGCATGTTTGGGCAGAGATCTCAAAACAGGATTGTAGATGGATGACAAGTTGTGTCTTAGTCCACCACCCCTATTTAGTGAGGGGTGTTCTATTTTTACAAAAATAGCTTCCTTAACTCCTCTCTCAAACCAGCGATGTTCTCTGGAGAGGATCTGGACTTCACTGTCCTCAAAAGAATGTCCAGACAGTCCAGAATTTTTTTGTCATGACTGTTGTATTAAACAGGATGATTTTTAGCTAGGTGGACTTGAACTGACAAGTGAGTGTATCTTGTACACATACATGTCAGTCTGGATGTTTTCTATATGATATGGTTGGTCCTGGACATCCATACCAAAATGATTAAATGCAAGCATAAATGATTCCAGCAGCTTAACTCCAAAACAGCTAAATCAGTGTGAACTTTTAAATCATGAAACAGCCTATTCCTGTGTTTTCTATCACATTTTCTCTTCCTTGAGCAGCTGTTTGTATGTGGTGCTGCTGTGAAAATGAAACATTCTCTATGTTCCTGATGCTTAGTTCCACTGAGGTCACTGCCTCATCCCCTGGGCTCATTCACAACAACTCTCGGTAACATCATCATCGTCGTCATTATTTCCCCAAACAGGCAGCATGTGTGAGTCAACAGCATACTCATGCATCTGGTGATGTACCTGAGCTGCATAACAGATCTACACAGGACTTAATTTCTGTGAGCAATCAACAGATTTCAGTAGGCTGAAACAATTGCTTTATTCATTAGGCTGTACCTCTTTGCTGAGCCAAGTTGTGTGGCAAAAACCCATGCTTGATACTGATTAGACTGTGGAGAGTACTTACTGATTTTCCCCTATGGCCTTGCAATCAGTGTTGGATCAGGATGAAGCAGCCCAACTCTGCCTTGAAACTCCCACATTAGTAAATTGCAACTAAAATCCTCACATCATTTTATGACTTTTGCCGTATGTTATTTTCATGTGCTGTTTGACTCACTCTGACGTGCTCCTCGGCGGGTTACAGTAATTTCATAAAAAATAAATATTTGTTCTGCTTCGCTCCCCACGGTAGAGCATTGTGTTTGGTGTCACACATACACACATAGAGTACTGATAACAACACAAGTCCTCTAAATTAAATGACACAATACATTGCTGGTTTCTTTTTCTCTTTTAATAATCATACTGTTTTCTTACGTCACTATGATTAGGGCTTGGTTAGGTTGAGACACAAAAACTGCTTGTTTAGAATTATGAAGGACTGTGGTTTGAGTTAACATACTGTAACTACTTGTTTAAGGATAAGGGACTTTCATCATCATGGTTACAATAACAACCATTTGATTACAGCCGTGGAAAGACTGAGGTCATGGTTAAAACACACCTACGTAGACTGTCTGTAGAAAACAGGCAATAACTATACAGTAGTTAAAGTCTGATGACTATTTTTCTCAGATATACATACCTTATTATTTTTTTCCTGAAAGATATAAACAAGTTAGATTTTGTGAAACAACATTTTTAGTATTTAAATAAGAGACACACACAAATGCTGGGTAAAAGCTATTACAGTAAGGGTGAGAGCAGCTGTGCTATAACGTGGGGTATGGTAAATTCAGCATAATGTACATTTCTGTCCATTTGCCCATTTCCCCCCAACCATCTATTTTCATCTGCTTACCTAGATCCAGCTCAGTTGGCAAAGCACTTCTTCCTGCCTACCTCCTCCAGCTGCTCCTAGTGAGTCCTATGTTATTCCCAGGTCAGATCAGATTCAGCATGCTCTGGGCCTGCAGCACCAGGATCTCCTCCCAAATGGACATGCCTGAGATACCTCCAAGGGATGACAACCAGAGGGTATTTTTATCAGATGCCTGAGAAAATCAATTTGCTTCCTCCAAGACAGAGGAGCACTGGTTCTACCCTAATCTCCATACAGGTGTCTAAGCCCCTTATGTTGGCCCTAAAGTGAGCCCAAGCCCACTATAGCTGTCTCAACCCAAAGCACATGGTGACAATTAAAAAGTAGATAGTCAATAAACCCAAAGCTTCGTCATCAGACTTAGTTCCCTCTTCACCACTAGGGAGCAATACAGCACCCAAATTACTGTGTTGCGGCTCAGTTGATCTTACACTGCACCTGTGAACAAGATCCCAACATCCTTGAACTCTTTCACTGCTGCTCTGCTAGCCAGTCCAAAGGGTAGACTGTTTGGTTCCTTCCAACTGGAGAGTGCAGCGTAGCAGTAGCTGTAGAGGTGGAGCAGACATGCAGCTGCCAGTGTGTAACTGCAGTGTGAGGTATGAACACCCACTCGGCTCATGGCCTGACAGTATGACTTTGATACATTTACAAATTACTAAGGGCTTCAGAATTTCTATACATAAAGCGCCTTCAGTAGTTAACCTAGAGGTGATTAACATTAGTGTTAGCTTGTTGTCCTGTGCTGTAAATAGGGACTAAGTTATCATTTTTGTCAAACTGAAATATGTCCTATAAAACAAGAGATGGACTTAAGATTTTTATGAAGAGTCAGGACTTATATTGTGTCAGTAAAAAGTGTAGCTACTACATGGAGAAAATGCGACCCTTACCTTAAATAATCCACCTTGGCTAGCTAACCTGCCAGCTGGTAGCTTTGCATGCTAAATGTGTTTCTGAATGTCATGTTTCATTTTAATAGGAACACGTAGGTAGTACAGCAGAGGCAGCAGGAGACTCAGGTGGAGCCACAGGATCTCAGGTACATAAGATCTTAGTGGCTTGGCAATAATATCCAACAGCAGAAAGGTATGAATATAAATCAGATTTTTGTTTGAGGCTTACTGTGTCTTCTTCATGTGTCATTTTATCAGCAGCAGGAAACACTGAAAACAAGCCATCAGTCAGGGACAGAGGACACGGCAGGGTCTGCCACTGGAGGCAAGGATGTTCGACAAAATGGTCAGATGTGTTTCTGTTGTTATCTTTACTGTATTGTGATCCCCAAAGACAGATTGGCAAGACATCACCAGTTAAAAGCTGGATTTATTCCATGACTCCTCTGTATACAACATTATTTACACTGAGTGTCAGAGGGGCCCAAAATTAAATTTTTTCATGGGGCCCAAAATCTCTGGTGGCACCCCTGGTAGCAGTAATTCTGTGGCAAGCTCCTTCTGGATGGATGCCATTAAACCATTGCAGAAGAAAAAGGCACAGTCCAGTAGCAACTGAAAACATGTCTGACTTACCAACATACAAACATGATATCAAAGTGTCACTATGCTTCAAAGTGCTTGTCAGATTATGGAACAGCACGTGACACCCCCTCCTTCCATTCCTCTATGATGGCAGAACTGGGTTGGGCTGCCTCCATCTATTTTTGTATGATAAGCTGACAAGCATGTTTACTTCATTCAGTGATTTGTCATGTGTGCAAATGTAGAAAGGTTTTGTTCAAGCTCTCTTTTTTCATTCTTCACTGGGTCTTTGTCACTTTTTTGTGTGGTGGTTACAGGCATAACACTGTGAAGACATAGAGTGACTATCTGCGAGTGTGCACCGTTATTCCCACACTTGATCTTGCCCAATGTGGCCTTTTTCAAACAAGTAAAAGCAACATTGAGAGTGGGATTTTCCACCCCAAATGATGTGCTCATGCTGTGTTGCCATAGAAGCCTGGTCCAATGTGTAATTGCTAATGGGCTCATTAGTGAGGTGGGAGAGATGTGAGAGGGGAATGGGAAATGTCCAATGATGTGACGCAGCTGCTTTTGTTAAGTGGGCTAGATCTGTGTAGTTACATGTAGATGGTCTTTAAGTTGTTTTGCACATCAACATAGTTTTTATTAGGTTTAGAGAAAATGATGTGTCAGCTGATGTGTGCATAATGGAGGACAGGAGGTTGTGGTGGTTCTTAATGCTTTTCAATTACTGTAAATATTCCAATTCAAACTGAACATAAAAAAATCAGAAATCAGTTTTCAGAATTTGAAAATCTGGCATTGTATTTTAGGTTTATTCTCATCAGTCCCATAATAAAAACATCTTTTCCTCTCATTCTCCCGAGTTCTCCTTATCAGGCACCATGCTGCCACCTGTCTCTTCATCTCTTCTTCTATCCTTTCTTCTGTCCTCCTCCTTGCACCCTAAGCACCAAGTTGCCAGCCTGACACCCCTGTCTCTTCATCTGGATTATTGGCACCTATTCGGACCTACGCTGCCGTGGCTCATTCTACTGTGCAGTCACACTTACATTTGGCTAAAAAGGAAACACAAAGCTGTTCGACACCTTTGTCAAGTCTTTGTACTGCATTCTATAGAATAATTATATGTTTCAACACCTGGTCCACCTTCTAGACGAGTTCCTCCTTGTCTCTCCTGATCATCTCGTCCAGCTCAGTGTCTGTCAAGATCCCTGTGACATTAACCCCATCACCAATGCTACTCCTTCAGTGAGTTTTAGGGGCATATTTGGGGGAAAAATTGTTCTCAGTCTCATAGCTGTTCGAACGCAATTTCTCAAAACTCTACATCCTTCCTCACTCCATTTGGAATCCATCCCATTATGGTTGCTGCGATCCTGAGGGGTCATGAAGGGAACAAAAAAAGCCGTCCTCATCAACCCTCCTCATGTGCATCTGACCCATTAAAATAACAATTGGAAGCAATCTTACTTAATCTGACACAGTGTACTTTTTCAGAAGTACTTGATACAAATGCTGAAGGTCCTGTTTCAAAAATATTAAGTTTATACACTTAAATTGCTGATATGAAATGAATGAATCTTCCATCTATTGATGACCTGTACACTTCTGGAACTCTGCAGTGTACAGGTCGGATCACAGCTGACCCTTCTCACCCTGGACATGGACTCTTTGAGTTACTTCCCTCAGGCAGGAGGCTATGGTCCATTAAGACCAGAACCTCACACCACAAGAATAGCTTTTTTTCTATCTGCTATCTTTCTAATACTAAATTACACTGCTCTGTTGGTCTGTTACATTAGTACAGTTATTGTAATATGTTCTGCTACTTACATCTGTTGATTTTTATGCGCTGAGTATGTCCACTTGAATTATCAGGTGACATTGGTTTAATTTATTGTGTAAATTTATTGTAAATAAATGTCTGTATTTTTGATTATTGTACCATATTTTAATCTTAATTTTATTTTCTTCAATTATTTTATTTTAGTACTTGGTTTTAGTAATATTATATGATACTATATGACTGATTGATTGTTATATGTTACTTGCTATGTCTGTGTTTTTATTTGTGTCTATGTATGCACCAAATCACCAAGGCAAATTCCTGATAATGTGAACTTCAACTTTACTTATTTGGCAATAAATTTGATTCTGATTCTGACCTGATTCTGATGAATGAAAAATTGGGAGAATGTGAAACCTGAAATCTGCAAACCACACAATTTTGTTCTGTCATGGTAATTTATCCATAAATTTGACCAATCATCCTAGTGTCCAGTGAGTTTCAGCAATTACAGCAGTCCCCTGTGCAAACTGTTGCACAGTAGGTCCCCAAACTCACTTCCTTGTTTCAGGTTGTGACACTAATGGCTCGTATTTACCACCAATAGTTACAATAACTACTTAAGGGTGGCACAGTGGTATGGTGGTTAGTGCTGTCACTTCATAGCAAGAATGTTCCAAGATCAAGCCCCAGGTGGGTTATTGGTGACCCTTTGGAACAGCAGGATCTCAGTGTAAAAATGACTTTACTTTTACAATATGCAGCTACAGTGCAAACAAATACATTTAGCTCTGCTAATTCATCAATGACAACATTTCTTGACAGTTTATGTCACTAATACTGTATGTCACAGAATAATTTTATGCTGCCTGTCCGTCCTGACTAGTTGCTGAACTCCGGTGATGCAAACCCATGTACAGTGCCTTGCGAAAGTATTCGGCCCCCTTGAACTTTGCGACCTTTTGCCACATTTCAGGCTTCAAACATAAAGATATAAAACTGTAATTTTTTGTGAAGAATCAACAACAGGTGGGACACAATCATGAAGTGGAACGAAATTTATTGGATATGTCAAACTTTTTTAACAAATAAAAAACTGAAAAATTAGGCGTGCAAAATTATTCAGCCCCCTTAAGTTAATACTTTGTAGCTGTCTATATACTGATTAACTGACTGGTGATCTCTGGGTACGATGCAGTGCTCTTTGGGATTACCAATTTATATGTTCTAACAGGAAAAACTGTCACATGTACAGTAGGTTTCCAGGAGGTGGAGGTTGGGGGTGGGTGCGCTTGGGATTCAGGCCACATGTCCATCACCTAAGTTGTGGTGGCTCATACTGTTACACCATGTCTACACATCTATCCCTTTGCTGCACACCAGCTGTATCTATTTTTCACTTACCATCCCTCACTGCAACTGTCACACACATTTATGACAAACTCCCCTCCCCCTTTATTCTGAAAGGCAAAAAGCTAGAAAACAGTATTCTTCACTGCCACCAATCCCTGCCCTCATTTTGAACATATCTCTTGCCTAATTCACTCAGTTACATAAGAGACAATTATACAACCAATTCAGTGCACTCCTCAAAGACAAGTCTCACAAGGGCACTCCAAGCACAGCAGTAAGCAGGTTAGTGGGGATAAGGGAGAGAGGAGGAAATGTGTAAGTAATTTTAATAAAGAGATGGAATATAGTTAAGCCCCATCATGGACTAATGACAGGAAATGAATAACAGGGGAGGGAAGGAGCAGGTGTGAAGCTGTCAATTAGGATTTTCTTCCCGTGGTGACTAGAGGGAATTCAATAAGCCAAAGGCAACAGCAGACCTTGTCTATATGGAGATCTCAGAGGTCTACTTCTCCTCTCTGTGTGAGCTGGAGCTCTACAAGTGAAAGAAAAACAGCACATTATAAAACCAGATTTAATGAATGCAGTTAATGTAATCCATCAGCTTGACTGATGATATATTTATTTTCATGATCTTTTTTATGTATTTATAGATCACATTGAAATTTATTCTAATGGTGCTTTCTCATCATATTTTATAGCATGTCCTATAGGGTTACTTAACATTTCCTGACCTGTGGCATCTGTATTTTCAAGAGTTTGGAGATGAGCACATATTTCCAATTATAGGTACAGTATCTTATTACAACCCCAAATCAGAAAAAGTTGGGATGGTATGTAAAATTTAAATTAAAACTGAAAACAGTGATGTGTAAATCATCTGTGTCCTGTATGACATTGAAAACAATACAGTAGCACATTATTTGTTGAGACACCTCATCAATTTTACTCTGTGATCAAAATGAACACTCACTTCAATTCTGATGATAACATAGATAGTAAAACTGTTACTATTTTCAGAAATTTGCAGCAGACCTTTCTACAAGTGCACATGGGTTCCTGAGCAAAATTGATGTAGTATGTTGAGGTTATTACTGAGGTTTGAAAACTGTATATATTGTCTTTGTCTAATAAGAAACTTTGCTTTACTAATCACATAATGACTCCCAGCACTAATAATAATATAATGGGAAGAATAATATTTCACAAACTGTACAGCTGTGCAGTCTGTGCAATTTTTATCAATTTTGTTCAGTGTGTCAACTCACACTACATGTTTATATTGATCATCCCTGAAACTCACACTGTATGGATCAATTTATTGACCAAGCTGTGGAGCTCATTCTGAACATAGGCATGAAGCACAGGTTTGTTCAGTGCTCCTCTGGAAGCCTCACCCCCTCACCTCATTTCAGGTGTGGGGGTCTGAAGCATACCTCCTGACAGCGCATTTAGTTCACCAGCTTCTTTGTTATCTCATCATCATCATCCTCCCATAACAATTTTTCCACACAGTGACAAATGAATTCTTAAAACAAAAAAGTAATAAAACATACTGGGGCATCCCGAATTGTTACCATATACCCAGGATCAGTGTGTGCATGACATCTGCAGTAAATAAATAAATAACTCACTATATCACCAAGGTTCCAGCTCCAACATTTCTGTTTGGACAAGTGACTGTCACTTTTGTAGAAAGTTGTACCAAAAGTGCTCATATGAATTGTATTTGTAGTGGTCATATTGATTGATTTAGTCATTTTGCCTGAAAATAGGTGTCATGTCCTGTCAGTAAGTGTACCAAATCATCCAAAGTAAATTAAGAACTGAATTGAGCTTTTAACTTGAGCTATATGGGTTGTCTTGGAAGGCAACCTATTTTATCTGATAAAATAATTGTGACTCTAAATAAAGTCCTAATCAGTTTTTCAAGGTTTTAGTGTCCATATGCATATTAACTCAGCAAGTGCTCAAATATGACTTTTCTCCAGTAACAACAAACAAAAGTCTAAAGTCCATCCAGTTTTGAAAGCCCACACCAGCCTTGCACCTTCAAAGCTTGATATCAAACCTGACCCATTAACATAAGACCCATGACCCAACCTGTATCCATAATTAAAAAGTAGTCTTGAAGCTAAACAGTAACTTACTTTAAAGTGTTTTAGAGTTGTGTTTTTGGAAAAGTGTCTGTCGGTGGACACAGTAACTGAGCTCTGCAGCTGTTCCCTTGGTGAGGAAGTGCCTAGCTTGTGGCTATCAAATGCTAACACTTTTTGGCACTATTTACAAGCAGCAAAGCCACTGACAACGCTGTTCTTGCAGTCTGAAACCACACCAAATTTCTCCCATATGTCTGATGATGTACTGCTTGGCTGCTCCCTTGTAAGCAACATAACCAATCCTGAAGCATAGCCTATTCCACTCCATCCTGAGATTAACCTCCACTGCTTTCATGCTGCTCACCCACAACAGAGCCTGACATTCCTTGGAACATGTGATTTTCCCCTCTACTTCCCTTCCTTTCCCTGCCCCCAGACCTGCGACCTCCCTGACCACCCAGGCACGTGACCACAGAGATGTTACTCCCTGGAAAACAGTCTGGCCAGTCAACCAGGAGGTCTGTAACTGCAGAGACAGCAATTGACAGTGTGGTAAAACAGGCATTTCAACTGCTCCTACTACTACTGCTGCAAGCTACAGCTGCTGCTTTACCGCAACTGCAACTCCTACTCGTACTACTACAACCACCACTGCAGGTACTACTACTGCAACTGCTACTACCATTGCAACTACTCCTTTTACAAATAATACTTTAACTACCATCTGCTACTACTACAACTGCTAATAGTAGGCTGCTATTTTACTACTATTAACAATTCTGCTACTACTAAAGCAAATACTTCTCCTGTTACTACTATTAATACTAGTACTGCTTCTAATACTACCACTATTACTACCACTAATACTACCATTTCCACATCTGCTTCTACTGTTTCTGCTGCTACTATGACTACAACCACGACTTCTGTTGCTACTTCTACTATGACTGCTCTAACAACTGATGTTAATAACATTACTGTTATTGCTCATGCTACCATGCTACTACAACCACTGCTGCTACTACATCTGCTTGTAATACTATGACTCCTGCCATCACAGCTATTCCCCTTCCTGCTAATCACAACTACTTAAACTACATTTACCACTACAGCCATTGTTGCAGCCACTGCTGTATCATGCTACTGTATATCTGCCAATACAAGAAAAGACTCAAAAACCGATGATGACATGATGAAAGAGGTTTAGCCAGCCTAAATTTTGTGTGTCAGTTCACTAAAGCAGAAATAAAACACAATAACAACTGAAAGCCATTGGTCCAGATGCTTGTAAGAACTGCTAGATGGGATGGGATGGTCACCATCAATCCCAGCCAAAGCTAAACAGCTGTGGTGCACCACACTTCAAACATGTGCTGGCCACCTTTTCTAAAAAGGTCAGCGGGCCAGCTGTTAAAACAAAGCTACATGTCTGCCTCTGTGGGGGGTGGGGGGTATAGTATACCAGTTACCTTCTGGAATAACTTATGATATACAGTAACTATGTAATACAACAGAGAATTAACAGCTACTTAAGGTGGAGAAGAATTTTGTTGGATTAAGGCTTAACAGCAGTGGGCTGTGCAGATATGTCTATTTACAGCTGTACTTTTCAGTGTCATACCTCAATAACTGCAAATGGCCATAACACTCAGAAGTTTTAAAAATATGTTAAAACCAGGGAAAAGCTTGAGGTTTTAGTCTTGCAACTGGGTAGAGAAAAGGCAGAGCGTGTACACATTGAAAATTATATTTAATACTATTAAGTAGACAGTCTTAAGATGTGATGCATCACTTTCTGTGGGCAGGGGAAATTTTCCTCCACCAAGCTAAAAAGCTTGATTCAGTTGAAAGGGGTTACGAAAAACTGATTAATGACCCAAATGATAATCTAGTTATTTGAATTGTTAATGGGTAAAACCAGTGAGGGCTTCATGTTATACTGAACGGCGTGAGCACCCACACTGTGACCGTTCGATAAAGCCATACACTGAAAGCGTAGAAGTCTTATCGTTGCAAAACAAAAGGTGACTAAATTGTGCACTGTGTGTAATCAGGGTAGATAAACACTGACCACATGTTTGTGATGCAACATGTTTGGTTGCTCTTTGTTGCTACAGGACATTATTTTCTCCAAAAGCCTTTAGCTTCTGTTAGTTTTTTCTACCCACTAGAGTTTACACCTATTAATAATATTGTACAGCATCTGCACAGTTTAAGATGGCTGAGAAGGTATCATTTTTCACACAAGTCTTGCGGAGCTTTAAAATATCAGCCTTTCATACAGTGCACATCGGCTACCTTCAGTGGATTCCTACAACTAATCTGTAAAACCTCTTACGAACACTTCTGCTTAGTCTGGTTATGTAGGAGAGGCTCTTTTAATCCTTATATTTTGGCTTACACATTATCATCAGTCCAGTGGTATAAGTTATGAGCTAAACTAAATCAAACTAAATCTAATGATAAAATGATATAAAACCAACCCATATAACCAGACTTCAAAATTTCAATCAACTAAACAAGAAAAGCTTTAAGGTTTAGAAGACAACATTTTGTATATTTACTGCTTTCCCCCCTCACCAGCTGCACAACAGAGGGGTGAACCGCAACCGAAATAACCTTGGAAATCAACTGGACTTGGATATCTAGATCGAAGACGTTTCACCTCTCATTCAAGAGGCTTCATCAGTTCTGACTGACTGGTGAAACGTCTTCGATCTAGATATCCAAGTCCAGTTGATTTCCAAGGTTATTTCGGTTGCGGTTTACTATGACCTGGATGACTGAGAATCTGCACAGATATGAACAGAGGGGCGACCATGTCAGTGCAAGATGCTCATGGTCAGTCCAAAGTTCAGACAGGAATAGCCCAACCAAGATCATATTCATATGAATGAGATCCTAGAGAATAAAGTAGGGGACAAGAGAAAGATGTGCCCTTCCTTCCTTACCTCTGTCTCAATTAGTAGCACCAGAAGGAGTTTTGATTTATGTTTCCCAGGAGTTGTGCTCCAGGAACAACCCCAGCTGTTCCATTTACACAGCTGAGGCCAGGGGAGAGATGTAATGTAATTAACCAATGAATGAAAGGAGGAAGATGGAGGGCTCGGTCTATGTGAGAGTGGCAGGGATGGGGAGGTACTGTTGCCCACTGATGTTCCCAACCGACAGAGCCATATCTCAGTGTGTACAAAAGCTCTGCTCCTATGTCATCCTCTCAGATAAAAGTCACAGTGGAGGGGTGAGCCTTAAAGTCTGGCAACGTAACCAATGTGCTGGTGCTCTGTAGTTCATTTCATATAGCACTGGTTTCTGTGATATAAACACGCTCAGTTATATTTCTGCTGAGGCAACTCCTACAGCTGTAGTTCCTACACATGCTGGAGTATTAACAGTTGGTGAGTGAATATGAAGCAGAAGACCTGTAAGTGTACATTAATACAGGCTAATACCAATACTGAAAGAGTTGTGCTTCAGCTGCAGAGGCAGCCTGTAAATAGTTTGGGGTTTTGGTGGGGATCTGTTCTGTTTTCTGTTCAGAGTGTTCAGTGTTATGTTGTGCTATGCTGTTGTTGCTGCTCTGGATTAGATAGCAGTTCCCTGAGCACTATAAAAAGGCAGTTCTGTCTCCAGCCCCTTCTTCCAGCCCGACATTATACCTTCATGAGGGATTAATGTACAGCAGTTATAGAGTAAAAAAAAAAGTTTAGAAAAGGTATCTAAACACCTGCTGAAAGTTCTCAATACATTTCTATTTATCTATATGCTCAGTATATTCCAAATATATCTTTATTTCATCCATTCAGTCAATATTCCCTGTGTATCTTCATCGATATGAGGAGGCAATAGCTTGACCTGAAAGTTGCTGTATGTGGAGAAACTGGAGAAAGCCCATACGTCTATTTAAAAAATACAAACAGTAACAACAGATTTGTCCTATGGGTCGTTAGAAACTTAGTTATATTGTGCATTTATCCAACATCAGGCTTAAAGGATTACTCCACCAAAAACCATGATTTGAATACAAACTCTTTTGGTGGATCATATAACTGTTAATGTGAACATGGTCTCTTATGGTGACAAAGCCACAGAGCATTCACACCCATCTCTGCAGTTTCCCTCGACAAGAGAGTTTTAGCATCTTTCAGCTCGAATGCTAATGTTGCTCCGTGTCTGCTAGAAATGTCAATAGGGAATTGTTTGCTAACATGTTAGCCATATCAAATATATTGTGTTCAGATTGCTGCATTGACTCTGAATGATAAAAGAAAATCAGTGCAGTTTTACATAAAGCTATAAAGTTAGATAAAAAAGAGAAAATGGGAAAAAATAAGCCTGAGTGGAACTGGAAACCACACTATGTAAGAAATGACACAAGGATTTTCCTCAGCCAGAAATGTTCAAATCCCATGTAGAACATTTGACCTCCCTATTCATAGCCTGTCAGTATATGGTTGCCCATTAAGTGGTTAATGATGCCATGTAATTAATGTTTCCTCAGAGTGTTGCTCACAAGCCTCTCAGTCTAGGGTAGAAGTCATTAAATGAACAGCGCTCAGGCTCAACTGCATACACTGCTGTTTGCTTACAGCACTTATTTGACAGTAATGTGACAGAGCAGTGTACCTGCCAAAATCTATTTAATTTGGAGCAAAATCTCCACAGAAACCCAGAAAAATTCAATTCTTTCAAGTGGATTGGCAGCATTTTAGAGAGCCAGAGGCCTATTCAAGGGTAGTCGCTATCATGGTAGAATCTCTGAATTTACCTTAAAATTACATTATAAAAAATGTCAATAATAAAGCCTTAATTAAGAGGTACCTTACTTATATGTTATTGAATTGTAATATTTCAGTTAATATTTTCAGACACTGTTTAAAGTTCAAAATGTTTATTTTGTCATATGCACAGTTAGGAAACGTGTTTCCCTGTACAATAAAATTCTTACTTTGCCGTCCACATGAATGCCACAAAATACAAATGAAATATAAAGTAGATAAATAAATAACACAAAATCTAAGGCACTTTAAGCAGCAAATGCAGCAAAATAGTAGAAAAAAATATACAAGAACATAACAGAATGTATGCTGCATGGGAGCAGCATGTGCAGCAGTCAACAGTCAATGTGCAATTATGCATGTGCAAACTGAGAATGTAAACAGTACATCACATATTTCCTGGTAACAAACTCCTCAGCTGTTTAGGAGTCTGATGGCAGAGGGATAGAAAGAGTTTTTCAGTCTAGAGGTCCTACACTTCACACTTCTGCATGCAGGTAAAATGAAAATGCCAAGTATGGGAGCGGGTCCAGAACAGGATCAGTCATGTACACAGTACAGGTCTAACAGCAGATCCAGGGGTAAGACAAAAGGCAAAGTCCAAAGGCAGGTGATGTTCAAAATCAAAGCAGTCCACACATGAGAAAACACAAAAAACACATGGAGGGCAGAATAACAGAGACTACAAAGAACAAAAGTTACATTAAGCACATCAGAATGTAGCAACGAATGAATGGCGATTTCTGGCTTGTATAGTGACTGGGTGATAGGAAGCAGGTGAGTGTGAGCAGAACAGAACGGAGCAGACAGTAGGAGCAGGAAAATAAACAGCAGGTGGGAGTGGAAGGGTCTGAAATGACATGAGAGTGAGGATACTAGGGATAAAATTCCAAACTGAGCAAATAACCTGAAATCCACCCCTTAAAGGCCCTGGACATCCACGATAAGCCCAAACAGATTATTTTAATTCATTTGCCTAGTTAGATCTCTGTGCTGGATTTAATATCTCTCTGACTTTGTTGTTAGCTTTGTTGCACACTTAAAGTGAAGGACAAATTACACCTTTATTATTTAGAAACCCTTTCAGAGCGCCTTCTAGCATTTGACTTAGGTCTGAATAAGAATTTTGGTGTAAAAGTCACTACAGCAATCTTACCATACCAGAACAATTAACATTTTTGTACCACTTTTAACTTGAACTGAATGTCTTCAGATTAACGTAAAGGCAGCAGCACAAGGTTAAATGCTCACAGAGAGAAATTAAACATTTTTTTTATCTTCATAATAGCACTCTATAAGGTTAAAAAAAAGAAGAAAATATAACCTTCAATAAATGAGAAAGCTAATTTTCACCTGAAACATGTCAGGCACATGTGTATTCCTTAAATCATTTGTTAATTAGGGCTTTTGAAATTAAAATGCTTTAAAGGGGTGTGGTTTCATTTTTTGAATGAAGGAATCTGACTTGGCTACTACACACAACTCAGTGTGTTCAAGTGTAAATGGATAGTTTCTTATTTGAGAATGGGGATAGAGTTTGTGACATACAGTATTAAGTATTAGTGTTAAGAGTTTAGTGCATATGGAGAAGTATGTTGAACAATTTAAAAATATGCAAAAACTATGATGGTATGATTGGACCATTAGGTGATCAAACCTACTGTGTATGTTGGTTTAAATGAAGAGAGGTTGAGAGCAGGAAAGGAGACAGTGAGCATGAGAGAGAGATGATCTAAGTGAGCATTGAGACTGATCCAGTAAAAACACAACTCCCTGCAGTGTTGTAGGCATGTACAACACAGTCAAAGTGAGCGGCTTTATTCACATTTCCAGCCCATGAGTTTCCATTGTATTTTAGCTCACCACGCTGCTCGACCTTAGCACCAGTTCTACCACCAACGTGTTGGCTTTAATAGATAAAAAACACAATTTAACATTCATTACTAATGAAAGGGCATGGCCGTGTCATAATAGTGTGTTAACTGTGGCCCAAATTCAAGGGGCTTCAAGCAGCGAATACTCATGCTAGCAAGGTAAACAAAAGAGTCTTCTTCCCATGGGTGTCCACGTTCCATTTGTCCCCTGCCCAGGATTGGTTAATGCAGCGCCTTTGCCAGATAATGCCACCGTATGGTGCTGTGAAAGTGGACCTGATCCAACTTTATTACTGTAAAGGGTTGTGTCATGTTGCCGGAGCCCCCTGCTACAGCTGCCAGATGAGGGGAACTCAATCCCCCACAGAAATGAGTGAGGAGAGCTTTGTTTTTATACATGTGACGAGCCCCTTTTGCTACCGCACTGACTCAACTCAGCTCGACTTGCCTCACCTTATTTGTGTTTCCATCAGTCAAATGTTGGGGATAGTACCTGGCACCTGGTACTATTTTTGGTATCACCTTCTTTGAGGTTCCAGGCGAGCAGAGGCAATACCAAACAGTGACATGTAAACACTGCAGACTAGTGATTGGTCAGAGAAATTGCATCATCAATGTGCATAACATCCTGGAACAAAGAAAGCACCCTTTTTAAATGCAATGTTATTTAATACTAACAGCTACTTTACTGTAGTTACTGTACTACCTAAAAACAGCCACATACCGAGAATCAAGAACAGCATACCTTTGATGTCCTCCATTGTTACTGTGTCTGTTGCTGACTACGTCACAGCAGTGTAATGGAGTGTCACTATGGCAACCAGCTACAATGAGAGGGGACCATCTGCAGTGGAAAACCAAGCACCCTGTACCAAAGTGAGCAGAGTTGAGTCAAGTCGAGTTGAGCCAGTACCAGGCAATGGAAAAGGGGCTTAACTCAGTCTGGACATAGCCTAAGAGAACCTAATCTGCCCTTCCCCCCTCACAGCTCTACTCCACTCTGCTGTGGGCTCACACTTTCTCATGTAAGAGCAGTCCACAGCACTACACCACTTCAATGTGGTAGTTAAACCCCACATTAATACTAAAGCTGTAGTTAGACAAATCTACATTTTTCATGATGGATGAGAGGGATACAGCTCACCGTGCATGTGAAATGTGATGAATTAGACAGCATGATCTGACTGACTGATGACTTCACCAATGTTATTATAATCGGCCTATTTGCCAGACTAATTGTTTCCCCGTTTTGACTCTTTTTGCTAAGCGCCTAAACAAAATACATCCTGGCTTAAACAGCTTTACACTGATCTCAACTCATTCCTATCATAGCAACTAAGCTGCTGAACAAAACAAAAGCTAATTTGCTTTCTTTCCAAAAATGAGATGTCTGTGCATTAGAGCTGGAGTGAGGACAGAGTGGTTAGCTTAACATTGTATAAAGACTGGACACAGTAAGAAACATCTGTGTCAAGGTTGTCCAGGTTTAGGCACAAAAACAACTTGGTTAGGGATATATCATGGTTTGGATTAAAAATAATTTCTTCTTCATGTCATGGTTACAACAAAACCCACTTGTTTAAGGTTAGAGAATGACTGTGGTAATGGTTAAAAGAAACCAATGTTGATTGCCATAAGACAACAAGTAGAAAACAGTGTTCTCTTGTGGCAAAGGCTGACATTTTATTGACCCATCCAGCCTCCAACCAACCCTTCTAAGTGGACTTTGCGGCTCTAAAATAATGTCACACTACTTTCTTGTTTGCTGAGAAAAGTCATTTTTGAGCACTTGCTGAGTTAATATGCATATGGACACTAAAACCTTGAAAAACCTTGATTAGGATTTCTTGGTATGTTTAGATACAATTCCCCTGGCACTTTAAAAAGGTATACTACTCTTTCTAAGGGATATTTTGGAAAGTTTGCTTATTAGCTTTCTTTGAGAAAAATGAGATGAGAAGGTGACATCTCATGTAAGCACAATTATTATCAAGTTGGAGTGAAGATGTGTTTAGCCTAGTTTAGCTTGCTTTAAAGACATGAGACGCAGGCCCTTTTCAGAGATATGTAACATTGCTGGCTTCGTCAGTCTGTTAAAGTGACAGCTTTCTGTCATTCAGACATAGGTCTCTTTTATGCTAATGTTCTTAATAGCTTCATTCAGACTTAACCAAGACTGTGTTGGAGAGAGTGTTGAAAGTGATATGAAAATGCTACTAGGCCTCACCTAGTAAGGCTGCCACTGCAGCTTGTACAGAAAAGTGACCAGTGTGTTCATTCAGACATGAAGCCTACACAGCACATCCACATGCAGTCAGATTAGGAAAGGAAGGGGGCTGCAGAAACAAGAGGCCCACCTATACTTATCTACTGTAACTTTTGTGTTAACTTTTAGTGTGTACACAAAAAAAGTTATCACTGGCCAAACTTCACATATGTGAACGCACCATAATTCTCAGAAAGAAAACAAATAAGTCTCAAAATGCTAAGCTAGCTCTTTAAAAATGTACAAGAAAGCACAGTGCAAGCTGTCTCAAAACGCTTACACAAGCAGAAGACATATACAGTCTGTGAGAGTATATGTTTCCATAACATGAATGAAGAACAGTGAGTTCCATCTCAGACTGACCTGCCTGCTTGCCTGCTGTCTCTGTTACATCTCTAATAGAAGGAAATGGCTTGTGGTGAGGAGAGGATCCCGCCCTTCTGTGGGAGTTTAATTCAATCACAGCTCCAGTCAAAAATGAATTAAAACTCTCATTAAGCCCCCCTCCTGTGTTCCAGAGACTAAGATGGCTGCTAAGGCTCACAAGAAGAGATTTGGGTGTTACATAGAAGCATCAGTCAGCTCTGCAGTTATCTGTCTGTGAGTCAGCATCAGTCTCTAACTCCATCATTTTGTTATTTTAAATTGCAGTGCTAGCGCTCACCCACACAGTAAGCCCAGTGAACCTTGTTGTAGATGATCTACAATAGGGTATGTGTACGTCGTATCATTTAATCTGATTGAGTCACAGTTTGACACTGCTCCCCGCCTGAGCTTCATATGACAGTGCAGTGAGGAGAATACACTCTGATCCACATCATAGTACCACTGACCTTTCCATAGTATACTGTACCACTTTGGCCATTTATTATATAGCAGAGCAGTGGAAAGTGTTGTTCTGTGTCAGGGAGAGAAAGAGGAACCTGTGTGTTGTAACCCCACAGGAAAACATCTCTGTGCCTCTGAACACTAAAGGGTTTCTGCTTCAGGGCCAATTCCACTAGCTTATGCTATCACTGCAGCCACACTGATACAATGTCAGGACACGCTGGTTCTGACGCTAGCACATAAACATTTAGGATTTTTCTCCTCTTGGGCTCATATTCCTTCAAGTTATTTTGTATTAATTAAGACGGGGAAAGATGTGAACACATTTTTTTTTTTATTCAGAAAATTAATAATGTGCAATGTGCAAAACTTGTGACATTTTGACTTTTGAAAATAATAGATGAACACACAGAGCTGCAAAAGTATTGCTGAAAAAAGTCTTTACATTCAGTAAAGCTAAACCAAACATATAGTCTTCTCTACTAGCGACCTAAAGGCCTTTGTACTACATGAGAAAAATGTTTATTTCCTTGTCATGCCCAACATGAGCCTTTAAACATAAAGCACGAGCTCCCCCTGCTGGTTTAAAAATGGAGCGTGTGCTGCTTTTCAGCTACTATTATGAAACAACTAGGAAAATTAAGAGTATGTGAGGAATTGGCTGTGGTAGCCAAGATTAATGTAGGCAGTGGTGGATAGTAACTAAGTACATGTATTCATGTACTATAGTGTTGTACAGTTGTGAAATATTTTCTCATTAACAATAACACTGTAATATCATATGAACAGTGATATATCACTCTGAAATGGGCAGTTCTAGTTTTGAAGTAAGAAAGGTTTTGGATGTAGTTCTGGGGTACTTCTACTGTACTGTAAGTATCTCATTGTATGCTACTTTACAGTTCTAACTTACTACAATTTAGAAACACATAGGAAAGGCAAAGGAGCTTTATTTGTACATCACATATCATACACAAATGAAACTCAGAGTGCTTTACATAGGCAAGAGAGACATTATGAAACAGGATTAAAACAATAAATATTAACAGCATAAAAATCTGTTAAAACAAAATAAGGATAAAACATTGTTGCAACTGAATAAAATACATAAAATGACGATAACTTATCGATCTTTAACGGCTATTTTCAAATCCCCTAGCGGTCCTGGCCCTGCCGTAGTAACTCATCAGTCATATTGTTATAGTGTTAACGGTTTTGCGTTGATCGGCTTCCTGGCTTTCTGTTTGTTTACCTGTTCTCTCCCCGCTACTCTGTCACCGCAATTAGTTGCCATGTCAGTCACCTGTGGCCTGTTATCTCCCAGTCGTGTCTCGTCCGTTTCTACCAGTCCGTTTTTGCAAACTGCGTCATTTTATGTTCAGCAGTGACGTGCGGGCAGGTGAGGCAGAGCCTCCCCTGTCAATCTTGAAAAGAAAAAAAGTTAACCATAAAATATAATAAATGTTAATATTTGTCGGCTGGTGTGTGTTGTAGGCCCTTTTGCCGTTCGAATCCGATGTTGAAGGATTTTTTTTTCTTCTTATTTCTTTATTTCAATTGCACATTAACTGGTACATCGCTACGCACATGCTATCACGACCGCATCCATTTTTATTTTCACAAACACAGTACACTGCATCTGACGTCACGTCCTCTTCTGTGCATGTGGGTCACCTCAGGGCTGTAGACCGTTCACACATGAGACAGATGGCAGTCGCATTTAAATGACAGTGTGAACAACAACGCAAAAAATCGGATTTCGACAAAAAAACCCATTTGAGCATTAAGACCTGAAGTGTGCACGTAGTCTAGCACTACGTTCACACTGCAGTATACGGCCCTGGGGTGACCCGCATGCGCAGAAGAGGAAGTGACGTCAGACGCAGCGTACTGTGTTTACGAAAATAAAAATGGATCTGGCTCCTGAT
>NW_018127957.1:557122-563175 GCF_001952655.1 Monopterus albus
ACAAATATTGCTTATGGCCTCGCCTCCTCCAGCGCAAAATTGTGACATCTGTCGCATTTCAATGACATAAAAATCGCATGAAATGTGACCTGGCTGTTCAGACTGAAGTCACATTGCAAAACATTGGATATGTATCCGATTTAGGACCACATATGAAAGTGGCCTGGGCCAGATTTGAAAAAAATCGGATTTGTGCTGTTCACACTGTCATAAGGACATCGGATATGGGTCACATTTGGGCAAAAAGATCGGATTTGAGCCACTTCAGCCTGCAGTGTGAACGTGGCCCTATTCTCTGTCTGCATCTAGGTTCCACACCACACTCACACATAACATGGTCCAACTTTAAAGAGCAGTTACAGTGCAGCATTAAAACTCTGGCAGCAGCATAAAGCAGATTAAGTGCAAAATAGAATTTAGATACAATAATTAAAAGCAGTGGAAACAGAACAGTCTTTAGTTTAGTTTTCCAAATAGCTCCAGTTGGGGCCAAAATAGCTTCTAATGGCTGCTGGTTCCAGCTCTGGACACCACTACTTGACCAGTCTGTGCAGAGCTGAGACACCTACCATGCTTGTACTTAACATACTGTATCTGATATAGTTTGGGCCCAGACCATCCAGAGAATTGTTGACAAGTAAGGCCTTCAGTTTTTTGTTTAATGTAATGTGTTCTTTCTTCTTGGAGTTTGTCAGTATTTTAGCAGCAGCATTTTAAATAAGTTGTAATTGTCTAATGGTCTTATTAGGGAGGCCAATCAGGAGTAGATTACAGAAGTCTACCCTAGTAGAAAGCATGAATGAGATTTTCTAAGTCCTGCTTTGACAGAAAATTTCTCATTCACTACACTTTTATTATATTTGCATGAGTTACTTAGCAGATTAGGATGTTTATAAAATGAGGCACTGTTATAGATTAAACTGCCCAATAGTGTATATAGTAGATAAAATTATCTTCACTTCCACCTGAAATACTACAATATATTGTAGTCCTAATTAAACAACCATGTTTTATTCACTGTAGCATCTCCAAATTTCTACACTCTTGTTTGTACTTCTGTATTCTAATCTTATTAGGCTACAATTTTTTTGCGCTACTATGCTATGCATTTGTTTTTATCATTTTAAAGTATTTAGTGTTTATAATCCTTATTTATATTCTTACAAATATATAGCATCAATTAATAATAGCCTAGTAGATATTATTATTGTTGTTGTTTTTAGATATTAAATAGGTTACTGACTGTTACATAAAGTGGTTTAATGATGACCCCCAAATTAAACATACACTCTTCATCAAAGGAATCATGAAAATCATTATATATCCCTTTAATTGTATAAATATGTGTATCACGAAGAGATAACAACAAAATATGAAAAAAAAAATGTTTCGTGACAACTTGTAGCCTACATGTGAACAACACCCCCAAACGGGCCACGGCAGTTTCCGAGGCGTACCTGAAGGTTGCAGTGTGGGAAGTGGGATGAATGATGTACTGCAGCCCTGCATCGTGCTCCGTACACGTGTAGAGCCAATTTGGGGGGGATACATGGCTTTGTGATGAGCAAAGACGTTGCTGTTCGGATTGATATTTGGGCTCTTACAAAAGATCTCTGTCGTTGACAATTTGCTTGGAAGCCTACCGCTGGCCGAAGAATATTTCGGTGAGTTGAAATTTGATTCTGTTACATGTGAGGAGCTGTTGGGTAGCTAGCAGACTTAAGTTACAAGCTAAACACTAACGCTAGGCCTACGTACGACTTCCAGTCAAAAAAATAAAAGTTCTACTGAAAAACCATGCGCTGGGATGTGATTCGTTTCAACAGTAGTCTTCGTGATGCAGAATTATATTATAAATAATATTGCTATAGCTGTCGCAGTTTTTTGTATATATATATATGTTGCTGTGGTTTTCATACAAATGTTAATAAATCACTACCTCCGCTTTTACTTTTTGGCTCGTTTTCTGGTCACGTGGTCAGTCTGGTCACTAGCTTGATGCAGCGTGGGTTAGTTAAATTGTATTTTGTAAAAGTAGGAACTTAACAAGTAGTAGTTCAGCAGACTTTAAAACGGTCGGTTTTGCACGCGTATCATATAAGAGGCCATAGTTGTATTTTTTCGGAGAGAATTTTATCGTATACCTAACAGTTAGCACAATGCTAACTGTAGTGGCGGCGCTACTTTGATTCTGTTGACTTTGCCTACCGGGACATTCTGGACGGGCGGTCCGCTCACTTGTTAGTTTCGTCTCCTACCGAAAATTGGAAATTCCCGTCCGCACTGGCCGTACTGTAATCGAGAACCAAGTGCGCCCCGTTATGTACAATGAAGCTGTTTGGATGTCGGCAGGATGGAAACGTTTTAGCATTTAACTTTACAGATAGTTGTTCAGATTGTAACCACTGTGGCGTTAATTAGCCAGTACTTTCAGGTGTTACACGTTTATTGGTTGGTTTGTTTGGCATCAACTGTTGAGTTCCACGTTGTATTAAAAACAACATGGAGGTTTAGCTATTGTGGTACTTTGCTAAATAGCAAATTATACGTGGCTCTGAGGTGCAAAACAGAAAACATTTCACTGACTCAACAGAACAGAAAATATAGACATTTCAAAACAGAACAGCAAAACACAAGATTTCTCCAAACATAACAAACAAAAAATATGGCAAAACAGCAGTAAATGAAAACATAATGATCTGAGGAAGGATCTCTGTAAATGACATTTCATGTTCAGTCACTAATGTAGGTGTGTTTATGGATGTATTAAGGCGAACAGAGCTTAATAAAGCTGCTCATCAAAGTTGGCATACTATGCTGTAGAATTTAAGGTTATTTGCTCTTTAACGCAGCTTGGTAACATCAGCAAACTGTTTATTGGTGAACCTCTGTGCCTTACGTTTGTTACATCTCTGTTCTGTTTTTAGCTCAGTGTGTTTCAGTCAAGCTAGTTGTGCTACAATAAGGTTTCCTTTAGTTTTAATGGTTAAGCAGAAGGATGGAATGTTTGGCTCTGTCTATAAGCTGGAAGAAAACTCAGAGGCTATAAAACCTTACATGTGGTGTTGACATGATGCTGGTCCTTTTGTCATGGTACCAGAAGAATTATTGCACCAGTTAAGAGTAATGAAGAGAAATTAAACGTCCTTTCCTTGTTTTCTCCTTAATACATCCATGATTCTTCTGACCTGTGATCTTAGGCAACATCACCAGAGAGCAACATGAGCTCAGTTTGTCTTTGAGTCTAAATGTGCACAGATATTTACTATCAAAATTATAATAAAGGTGCACAGTTACTATACGATCTCTGTATATTTCTCTAACCATTCTACAAGCATCTGCACTTTAATGTAATCATAACATGTATGTTGTGAATACCAAACGTTTTTCTTCTGACCTGTGGTCTTAGGCAACATCACCAGAGAGCAACATGAGCTCAGTTTGTCTTTGAGTTTAAATGTGCACAGATAACACCATTTACTATCCAAGTTATGAAGATCCACAGCTGCTATACTCTACTTTCTCTGCATATTAACCGAAATGATACCCAACCCTAACTGCCATACAAAAAAATGAAAGCACAGTAAAAATTTGAGTTTTTCACATGCTACATGTTTGGATGTTTTCTAAAAGCTTAATTCGGTTAGGTTTGTGTTAACGGCATAAACGTGATAATGGTTATGATCCACATTTTTATTCACAACATTTAGCTGGTCACAACCAAACAAAATTATCTAACTTACAGTATGATTTGATGCTTTTGTGGTTTCCAAATGAGGACTTGAAAGTGCTCCTCATCTCCAGCTCCACTGAGCCCAGTAGTTCCACCACTGGTAGAAGCAGCAGCCTGCTGATTCCCAGAGCCTCCGCTGCTGCTCGTTCTTGCAGTGACTGGCTCTGTTATGGTGTTGTTGGTCACATTTTCTGTTGGAACTACTTCGACTTCAGCATTAGCAGTGTTGTTTTCATCTGTGTTCTCAGTAATGTTACTATTGGTAGCATTTTGGTATTATTTGAAATTATAACGTTACTTGAAGAAAGAAAAGGCACCTTCATTGCTTGCTGCTGTTTACCATTTGCACTAACTGTGGAAAGCTTCCATGAGGATTATTTTTCTCAACAAATCATTTCCTACATAAATAGTTTAAACCAGTCCATGCCTTTCTTTTGATTTGTGTGCAATATAGGGATTGCTGCATGTGCACTGCAGTGCACCAGCTACAACGTGCATGATGTAGATATGTGCGCACCGAGACGTACAACCCTGACCGCTGTGCCTCAGCTTGTATTTTGCTTTGACATTCTGGATTAGAACAACAAACCAATTTGTTGCCCAATTGTTATCAATCTAAATTACTCCACTGCTAAATATAGGACTTTGTTAAAACTTGAACATGTGACTTTACTGGGGCACAGCAGATAAATCAGTCAAAGGGGTCTAACAACACATATGCCACCTTCCATTACTACTTCAGTGTTGCACTGCAGTGGTCACTGTAACTCTTGATCTTTTCTGTTTTGCATTCTTTGAACATATGTAGTTTAGATTCATTTGTTCATTTATTTATTTATTTATTTATCAAATACAGTGAAGACTTCTGACATGTTCCCAAAGCACAATGCAGTGTCAGTGTTGGTTTTTATCCTCTGAGTGAACTGCTTTGCATGGTCTACCCTTTGATTCGAATCACCTGTCTTTCTCCAGATACCAGAGCACAATGATGAAGTACATCCTGGTTACCGGAGGAGTCATCTCTGGCATCGGCAAAGGCATCATCGCAAGCAGCGTGGGCACAATCCTGAAGTCATGCGGTTTACATGTTACTGCCATCAAGATCGACCCTTACATCAACATAGATGCAGGCACATTTTCACCCTATGAGCATGGTATGTCGGGACAGGATCTTATTGAACACATTCTTAATTAAACCACATGTTTTGTATGCGGAGTGATTGTGCATTGTTCACTCTGTCTAGGTGAAGTGTTCGTGCTGGATGACGGCGGCGAGGTGGACTTGGATCTGGGGAACTACGAACGCTTCCTTGACATCCGGCTGACGAAGGACAACAACCTGACCACTGGCAAGATATATCAGTCAGTCATCAACAAGGAGAGGAGGGGAGACTACCTGGGCAAGACAGTGCAGGGTAAACAGCTGCTGTTTCAATTCCACAGATTGGTTAACTAATCACATACACTCACACTCATGTTTTTCTTTCTTTCATTGCAGTGGTGCCACACATCACAGATGCCATCCAGGAATGGGTTGTGAAACAGGCTAGAGTGCCAGTTGATGATGATGGTGTAGAACCTCGGGTCTGCGTGATTGAGGTAATCTCTGCAGTGCATTTTATCATATCATAATTAGCACCAGCAAACAGTTCAGATTTTATGCCACACTGTTCAAGGCTCTGCTGAAGCAGAGGTTGCTGGCACTGGCAATATTTGTGTGTGTTTGCAGTTAGGAGGCACTGTCGGAGACATAGAGAGTATGCCTTTCATTGAGGCCTTCAGGCAATTCCAGTTTAAAGTGAAGAGAGAGAACTTCTGTAACATTCACGTCAGTCTGATACCACAGGTAAGAGAACGACATCTTCAGGCCACGTTTATAGCATGTAAGCGATCAGAAACATTTAGAAAACTGTTTTAATTCTCTGATTTTAAGCTGTGTTCTTGCTCATGCTGCACGCTCTCTGCATTCACAGTCTACCTTGCTCTCTCTCTCTCTCTTAGTGGAATGGATTTAGGACAGGCAGTGAAATTCAGTAAAATTTGACATGGCTGCTTTAAATGTTTTGTGATAGGCAACAGTATCACAGAGCTCTCAGCTTGTCTACATGTCATATGTTCCAGGTGTACAGCTAGGATATATATATACAGTGAACTTAATTTATGCAGCGTCTCTATTGTTGTGTCCAGCCCAATGCAACAGGAGAGCAAAAGACCAAACCAACACAGAACAGCGTCAGAGAGCTGAGAGGACTGGGCTTGTCTCCAGATCTGGTAAGTCATCTTTTCACACACTCATCCTTCCGTAAAGGATTCCTTTTAC
>NW_018127957.1:563196-564093 GCF_001952655.1 Monopterus albus
CTGAGTGTGGCCTTGTACACGAAACATTTCCCATATGCAGCACCACCACCAGCCACTGACTTACTCAGTATGTGTAAATGTGTTGAAAAATTTTAATTATACTTTTTCAACAGCTTACTTTGACAATTATAAATAGGTTTTTTTCATTTAACAAAAGATTCAGTTTGTGATTGTTAAATGTAGAGGCAGCAGAACAATAACATCCATCCATCCATGTTCCTCCGCTTATCCGGAACCGGGTCGCGAGGGCAGCAGTCTGAGCAAAGATGCCCAGAATTTCCTCTCTCCAGACACTTCCTCCAGCTCCTCCAGGGGAATACCGAGGCATTCCCAGGCCAGCCGAGAGACATAGTCCCTCCAGCGTGTCCTGGGTCTTCCCTGGGGCCTCCTCCCGGTGGGACATGTCCGGAACACCTGCCTAGGAAGGCGCCCAGGGGGCATCCGAAACAGATGCCTGAGCCACCTCAGCTGGCTCCTCTTGATGTGGAGGAGCAGCGGTTCTACTCTGAGCTCCTCCCGGGTGACCGAGCTCCTCACCCTATCTCTAAGGGTGCGCCCAGCCGCCCTGCGGAGGAAGCTCATTTCGGCCACCTGTATCCGGGATCTTGCCCTTTCGGTCATGACCCAAAGTTCATGACCATAGGTGATAGTCGGAACGTAGATTGACCAGTAAATCGAGAGCTTCGCCTTACAGCTCAGCTCGTTCTTCACCACAACGGACCGGTACATCGACCGCATTACTGCAGAAGCTGCACCGATCCGCCTGTTAATCTCTTGTTCCATCCTTCCCTCACTCGTGAACAAGACCCCAAGATACTTGAACTCCTCCACTTGAGGCAGGAACTCTCCACCAACCTGAAGGGAACAAGCCACCCTTTTCCGACTGAGAACCATGGC